>NW_024468552.1:330870-341627 GCF_001632365.1 Laetiporus sulphureus 93-53
TAGATAGGTAGCTTAGGTAAGATAGCCCACTGTATGTGTATATAAGACCAGCCATGTAGAGGACGAAACTTCAGATTGTTTCTCCTCGTCTACTACCTGTAGCACTCACTGAGCTTACTAGCTCCCTCATATATCTCTACCCTTTCCTGCATATGCCACATTGACCAGTAAGTCAACAGGCTCTTGTGCCACATAGGGTTCAGGGGGATACTTTGGGATCAGGGGGATCAGGACAGCACGTTCCACATGACTGATCCTTTTTTAGTCTTTTTGATCTCTTGTCCAGTGTTACTGTGACACACGCTCTCTTCGAGGTCATCACGTGAGATATCAAGAGCCTCTGCCTCAGGAAGGATGAGGAAGTTGCAGAATGGCCATGACACATGATGGACCACAGCACACAGAGGGCACAGGATGAGAATGCAGGTAACAAGGATGAGTGTGACAAAGCCTGCAGGAATGACTGCACTCCAGAAGTCATGTATGCAAGGGCTGGAGAAAGACAGCATGCTGTTGCCATCACCGAGGGCATGGTGCACAGTCACAGCAGATACAGGGGACAACACGAAAGATGAGGTCGACACGTCACAGTGCATATGAGAGAGACACATGCTGTTGCAATGACTTTGAGTAGAGTTGGATGTGCGCCCTGTGAGCACTTCTACCATGAAGACTTGAATGATGGTGCACAAGGCCAGAACATGTAGGATGAGGAATACAATTATGGCTATGTTTTCGATGAGGAGAACAAACCTCCCAAAGTTGAGCATGGAGCAGCAGAAGGGGATAACAAGAGCCAAGATGATATGTCGGGTGAAGATGATGAGGATGAGGTAGTGGCATTAGATGAATTGACTGGTCTAATACTATGCTAATCCCTACAAACATTTATGTACACTCAATTCATGGTATTCTTTTGGCCTGCCTGCATCACTGTCCTCATATCTGACTATATCTGTGCATACCTGTCAGATTAAGTCAGTTGAGTTTCAGATAAATGTTTAACTGGCCAGTGGTGATCAGACCAAGGGCCAGCAGATGACATGGACAAATTTCTGAGAATAATTGTCTTGCAGTATGAAGGTATTATTATCTACCATGTCTTCTCAGATCGGGCTCCAGACATTTTGCTGATGCTTATGCATTATGAGATAGTCAACTGATATATCATTCCATTGATGTATGATAACATGATACATTATCGAGTGGCCAGGAACCTTAAAGGCTGGGTTTGATACATTAACCAGCACCCAATCAAATGCTTGTGAGGTTTTCTTTTTTGGTGCACTCAAGCGGCTGAATCAGCACCCTTGTATGGGTGGGGCAGCCTGGATTTTGGCCTGTGAATGAAGTAAGCACCTGTCTGAGTGTCTGTCAAATTTCTGGCACTTATAGGAGGTGGAGCGCCCAGTGGGCAGATTGAGCACCAGTCAATAGGGTTAGCACTCAGACACTGATTGATCTAGGGTGATATCTGGGAATATAAATGACATAATATCAGAAAAAAATCTTCTTCAACGCAATTCAACCAAAATAGACATATGGACCCAGGAAAAATGCTGCTTTGTGCATGCTTAGTGCCACCTTCTGCACACCTCACATGCACTTAGTGCTGCCTTGGGTATGCTTTGGTCTCGTGCAACTGCCCATTGCTAAGTACACGCATTTAGAAGCACAGAGCAGATGTGCAAAGTCTCAGTCTTGCGATCACTCCTGGTGGCCACATCATGTATTCTACAGTTTCAATACATGCAGACAAATACAATCTGTCCTTGCTGCTTCCAAGACTTATCTGATTCTACCCACTACCTCTGCCTGGGACTGCACTCATGACATCATGAAGGTGGCAGTCATGGTGAGTTCTTAGTCTACTCTAGGTATTTGATGATGCTGTCCATATGGCTTGTGAACATATCAATTACGTGCCCTTCTGGCACCTGGCTGCATTACTGGATGTTCCTCCTGTGTATCAGGTATAGCATATGGCTTCATTGAGCACTTGAACTCTGAGTCTGAATTATTATGGAGGATTTGCTAACTGGTTTAAAGCTAGGATGGGTGTCAGTGTGGTTGCAATGGCTAAGTCCTGGCAGCATTGGTGGTGCACTGAAGCAGCATGAAGCATTCACTAAGGCAGCATGAAGCGTTCACTGAAGCCATCTGAAGCATTCACTGAAGCAGGTGTGAGGCATGCACGAAGTGGGCATGAGGTGGCACTAAGTGCGCATGAGGCATGCACAAGGCGGCACTAAGCGCATGCAGTGGTACAAGAAGCGGCAGCGCAAAGGAGATACCAACGCTTCTCCCTGCTTCATAATATTATTTCTGTTTCTACTATGTCTGCAACTGTGATGTATTAGCGGTATCCACATCAGAAGTCCTGCACTCATTTCCGGAGTCTGCTTTCTGTGGTCACTTCCAATATCATCCATTGCACCACTGAGTTTCTAGCCATTGAACTGCAGGTAGAAGGTGGGGGGGATGATTCTGGTCTGTCTCCATTCCTTCTTTATCTTTTTCTAGCTGATAACATCATCTGCAGGGTTTCATCTGACATGTCTTAGATTACTTCAGGATGTGCCTGCAAGATCGCTGACAACAGCCCCAGGATGCCTCTGACCAGCCCTCTAGACTGACACCTGCGTTCTCGCAAAGGACTTTAGCGATTCTGAGTGTGTTTCTATGATTGAAGTTGTTGAGCAGCCCAAAAATCAGCCCAAGCCCAGGCTGAAGCACTGAGGGACTAATGCTCCAGAGCGAGCATGACATGGTGAAGGAGAGAAATGAATCACCATGATGTGATATGATTTACTCATGTGTGGGTACTTTTGAACATTTACAGAGCCCTTAAGTACTGCGAGTAGCCACAGAATTTAATGCAGAATACATTGATCAGGCAATAAAGAGGCTGGGAGTGGCAAGGCAGGCAGAACAGGGTGAGGATGCACTATGATCTCTGTAAGATGACCCAGCATCCTGGGCTCAAGTTGCCATGGTCATCAGCACAGATTGCATCAGGCTTTTCAAGAGGTTGGCAGTGAAGTGGTACAATGGTGGCAGCGAAGTAGTATGAAGCAGCAGAGTCGAGCATGCAGGATGAAGCTAAGAGGTGGCACGAAGCATGCACAATGTGGTACTAAGCACATGTGAGGCATGCACAAGGCAGCACTAAGTGCTTGTTGAGGCATGCACAAAGCGGCACAAAGTGCACATGAGGCAGCAATTTCCCCAGGACCTAGACATACATGTAGAAGATAAATCTATATAAGTGCCAAGCATGTGATTGTGCTGCCTATGTCAGCCATACTATCTTATATGATAGAGTCCCATGGTGCTTGGCATGCGGTAGGGCCTCAATCAACACTCATGTGCTCTTGCCACTATAGCTGTAGATCTACATCTTGTTCTATGCATTGTTTTAGGCATAAGGAATACATTATATTAACATAAAAATCATATATACACTAACTCTGAGAGGCTCAAAAATGGATCAAAATGACAGAGTTGAAAGAAGGGAGCTCGAGAACTTGAATGCTTTATTTGTAGTGGCAGCAGGCTTTTTTCAACACAATTTAAGCCATGTACCCTGACTCCTGTTCAGGTGAGCTCTTAGAATATCTTCAGAAGCTCTATTAGCATGTAAACTATCATTTTGTAAAGCTACATTGCCTCAATAATACCTAAAATATGTCTGTAGCATTCAATAAGTGTGCAGATCACATTTTCAGTATGACTGTTATTTGGCTTCTCATTGGCTGATCACTGAGTGCAGATTCTGATCGCTGAATTATGTCATGCCACCGAATCAGTAACATCAGAAACATCTGGACACCAACTTGCCACATTGCAGACCCGCTGCTGATTTTGGACCACCTATATAAGGTTACTGTGTCACATGCTTAAGGGAATCAAGAAAGGAAAAGCTCACAATCACGTGATTGGTTGTTCAAGTGTGGCAGCTCATACATAATGTATCACTAGCCCTCGACTTATTACAATTAATGATACATCAAGTAGTACAGGCAACCTGCAGCCTGATATATCAAGCACACAGGTGGGCCAGATTTTAATGTATTAATCACACATCAACTGACTGCAAATAACTTTAGAGTGATTTATGTATCAGCCCTGAGCTACACGAGCAGCCAATTCATGTATAAAAATGACACCTATGCCTGACCTACATGGTGATCATGTGTTCATGCTGTCAAACCTGGGCTTCCCATCCTCTCCATCACCCTAGATTAGCTGCACTCCAACACTTCCCCTAGGCTGCAACACCAGGAGGAAAAAGCAAAATGGAGAAAGGAGAAAAATATTAAAAAAGGAAAGAAAAAAAAACTAAACCATGAAATCAAGAAATTTAAGGTGCTTGAGAAGAGCTGGCTGAGGAAGGGCCTTGGTGAAAATATTGGCAGAGTTCTCAGTGCTGGGAATATGATTGATCTGAATCTGTTTCTGTTAAATGGCCTCATGAAGCCAGTGGTATCAAACGTTGAGGTGCCAGACCTGGGTGAAGTTGATAGAGCATTTCACCAGGCTCTTGCTGCCTGCACTATCCATCCTGAGGCTGACAGGGAGAGAAATAGGAACATAGACATCACCCATAAATTTCTTGATTCACATCACCATCTGCCCCACATGCACTGCCGTGATATATTCTGCCTCAGTAGTGGATAGGGCAACCACATCCTGGTGATGTGAGCTCCATGTAACAGGGTCACCAGCCATTACCATGATGTGCTCCTGCATTGAACATCTCATGTCTGCACAGTCACAGTAAGATGAGTCAGAGTAAATCAGAGGCTCGAGGGTGGAGTGCACATGATCTGAACTGTAGTAGATAAGGCCATAATTGATGGTTCCTTTGATGTAATGGAGAACCCACTTCAGCACATGCCAGTGGATGATCCCAGGGTGTGCCATGTAGTGACTCAACAACTGCACAGAATAGATCAGGTTCGGTCAAGTGGTGACTGACAAATACATAATGGCATCAAGTGCCTTGCAGTAAGGCAGAGTTGCCATCTCAAGGACTTTATTGAGCATCACCTGTGTAGATGCTTTAGTGAGTTTCATCCCCAGTTCCAATGGTGCGACAGGGTTTGAGTCCTGCATCCCAGTGAAAATTCCGTCTGGAGGGAATGAGTAACGTTGTGGCAGGATGGTGTCAAGAGAAAGTCCGATGAGGCAAATCAGGGCAAAATGAGTGGTTGAGTGCCAAGATGCACGACACAGCTTATAATTAGTTAGGTAACTGAAACTGTCTCCTGTCTGCATCTTCCCTCGTGATCATCGTTTCAATTTTATGCACTTCAATTACTTGCCACGAGCATGTGTGACTCTGAATTGAAATCGGCTGGTCCCAAAGTCTACTACTGCAATTGCCCGAGGTTCTGCAAAGTCCAAACGTGAGTGTCAAAGATGACATACTATGCGCATAGACAATATCGTGAAGGCAGCTCTACCTGAACATCACACCAAGGTTCCACTTCATCATCATCAGTGAACTCTGCTGCAACACTATAGCTGGTGGGGAGCCTCACGAACTCAAAATCTCAACTGCTTGCAAGTGTAGGCACAAAGATGACCATGAGCTGCAGGTGGTAAGAATAAATCATTTCAGAATGTTAGACAGTCTAGAAATTGAATACTGTGCTTATAAAGAATGACCAAAACCTGCAGGATGGTCATCCTGAAGGGCCTGCACATTCCTCTCAGATGAATGGGCATGAGAATGATTATAACATGCTAATGGTAAGAGTAATTTCATATTCTAAGTTTCCTCTACTGATATACAATTTGTTATTTGCATAGGATGATGGAGCGTGTCAGCGTGACAGCTCCAAAGAGTGCATGTCTAGCTTCTGAAAGAACAGGAATGATATCTCACCCATGGCATCTCATGCTAGTGGACTGATGACTGGATGTGGAGCAGAAGGAGAGCAGGCAGTCATGAGCCATTCTACAAATGCAGGCAGTTTGCCTGACGATTCTCATATGGCTGCACTGGATGATGGATCTGAACATTCTATTGCTGATTCCAACGTGGATCTCTTGGAAGAATTGCCATCTGCTGTTGATCCTGGAAGCCTTGCTGATCCTCTCAACAGAGCACTTCCTAATATGCCACTTCCTGACTCAGCTGTGCATTCATCCACTGCAGTGAATGATGACAACTTCACAGATGAGTTTGACGACACACTCTGTGCACCACAGATTGAAGAACTGAGGATTGCTACAGATTTCAAGTGCCTGCTGGCAGATGCGAGTTGGGAAAACTCAGATCTTGACAAGGACACTATACACCACTTGCAACATCCATTGGAAGAACCTCTCAGCATCGATGAAGATCCCGATCTGCTGTATTTTATAGAGCTAAATCTCACTGTGAGATCTGCCTCTCAATGTGTCTATGAATCCATGCATCAAGCTGGGTTACGATGATTTCTAAATGTCAAGATCCTTGCTTATGACCAAGTCAAATGCCGTATCACCAATATAATGGGGATTCATGCATTGAAGCATGACATGTGTATCAACAGCTGCCTTGCATTCACAGGGCCCTTTGAAAATGATGAAGTGTGTCATTATTGTGATGAGCCACATTACGACATGAAGATTCTCCATGCAAGTCACGGCAAGAAACAGGTCGCTCACCAAGATTTCTATACCATCCCCCTCGGGCCCCAGCTCGAGACCATTCCATGCTCTACTAAGGGCACCATGAATATTCGACAAGGTCACACACAACTTCGCATGATAATTAATGAGTTAAAGTCCACTAATGGAGTGTTCAAGGAGTGGAGTGACATATACCATGATGAGCAGATCATCCAAGCCATCGAACGTGGTGAAATACAGGAACGTGACATGATTCTGATCTTTTCGATTGACAGTGCACAACTCTATCACTACAAGGCATCAGACACCTGGATATATATCTGGGTGCTCTTTGATTTGTCCCCAGAGTTGCGACATAAGAAGAAACATGTTCTTCTCGGCAGCTTCATTTCAGGCCCCAACAAACCAAAAAACCTCGATTCCTTTCTATTTCTGGATCTTCATCATGCTCAGACACTCATGAAGCATGAGTTTCGCTTCTGGGATGCCCTTGATGGTGTCACAGTATTAAGTGGCACCTTTCTTTTTGCACCAATAAAGTCATCATTCGGCAACCACAAGTGATTATTCAGATGCCAACCTTCATATTGGTCTCACAAAGTGGATACTTAGACAAACAGCACAATACCACCACATACATTGCGGATATGACTGTGTCTACCACATGACCACCAAGCATCCATGATTCAGCCACTCAGTCACGTGACACTGGCCACTTGCCCAGAATGGAACTCTTTGGCCCACAATAGGCTTATCTGTGCTCATTGGACCATTAAGCTAGCAAGCACCCAATTTGCTGCTCAATAGCAGCACCAACTACATGGCTGTCAAATAGTAGCACCTGCATTAGAATATGCGCTATGGCAGAACCCCCATTGGCCACTCAATAAGTGGCACCACTTCAGCTACTCAAATAGTGGCACCACCTTCAGGCAATTATCTCATTGGGTAAAGTAGGATTACCTTGGCATATCCACGGCCTTTATAGATAGTTGCTATAGCAAAAGTCCAGAACCATTACTGGTTTTGACAATATGTTCACATGTAGACAGGACAGGACCCCAGTAAGTACACCATGGTTAGGGTACCCAGGGTCCACCACTACATGTATATAAGCACATGAGGATCTAAGGGAAGACCTTAAATTCATTCATCTATTTCATGCGACCTAAGAAGCCTTCACCCCCTCTTTGTGTGACATAAGGCTATGGGCCCTTTGAGCCCCTTTTTGTAGGCTGCATGGCACTGCATGCCTTTTTGACCTAGCCTCCTTGTGGCAGGTCCTTATTTTGGTTTTTGTGCAGGTCACTGAGTGCGGCTAGCACCTTGCAGCCATTTCCTTGCCTTTTGGCAGGATCTATGATGCGCTGTGACAGATGGCAAGCTGTATGATTGCCGACCATTTGTACCATTTGTGGCTGCAGATGGGCCAGGTCTTGCTCAAGTCAACAATGGTACGGGTCACAAAGGGCACCATGAATGTCATATGTACTGTGAATTGATCAGACAACACAAAGAAAATGCACCGCATTATTACCCTGCTCTTGCCAAACCTCTAGGCTATACTGTTGCTGGATGTGATCATGATGATGTAGACCTCATGACCATTGATCCTTATCCCTCTGCCGAGGAGTATCTATCCAACCTTCACTATGTCTTAGAGTCTACTTCAGATGGTCAATACAAGAAGTGACGTCGCAAGACTGGAATTGCCAAGCCAAGTCTCTTGAGTGGGCTCTCATGTACTTTCTCTATGCCTGGATGTCTAGCAATTGATTTGATGCATCTCATTGCTCTAATCATACCAGACTTGCTTCTTGGACTGTGGTGGGGCACACTAGATTGTAAAAGACCTGATGATAGGTCAACTCGGGACTGGGCAGTCTTATGAGGTGAAACATGGAAGACACATGGTGAGGTGGTTGGGAAGATGCTTCCATATCTTCCTGGCTTATTCGATAGGCCACCTCATGATCTCACAGAGAGACTGAACAGTGGATATAAAGCATGGAAGTTTCTGCTTTATATATTTGGCATGGAGCCTGCACTGTTCTACAATGTCTTGCCTGAAAAATACTGGCAGAATTTTTGCCAACTGGTGGCAGCGGGCCGAATACTTCATCAGCACAAAATCACATGAATGCAACTCAATCGTGAGTATCAGCTAATTCTAGAGTTTACGAAGACCTTCAAGAATTTATACTACTGTGCTAGGCAAGAGCACATCCACTTCTGTTGCCAAAGTATACATGCATTGTGGCATATATCTTGGGAGGTTATTTGTGTCGGACCTCCTGTCTATTGCACACAATGGATGATGGAGCATACAATTGGAAATCTCGGAGAAGAAATCAAGCAGCTGTCAAATTCTTACAAGAATTTATCAGAGCGAGGGCTTTGATGTGCACAGGAGAATGCTCTGAAGGCTATGATACCTGCACTTGCAGAAGGCAAAGATGACACAGACACATATTATCTTCCCTGTGGTGCCATTGATATTGGCGATGGTTATACTTTACTACATGCAAGAGAAGAGGTACCACACCACATTCCTGGCCCTGAAGTGGTAGCCTTTCAGCACTTTTTGTCAAATGCTGATGATTTCACTGAAGGTTGGGATGGTAAAATCACAAAATGGGCATGTTTGCACCTTCCAAATGAACAGATTGCATGCTCAGCATGGAAGGAGAACCTGAAACCCTTAAACAAAATTTGAACTGCTCAAAAGTGAATACCTCCAATGTCATCTATGTATGGGACTTATTGTCTTGCATATTCAATTATAGCTTCACCTGGGTGACAGTATTCGATTCGCAGAGGTCCAGTACTACTTTCGTGCCTCAGTCCAACAGCAAACAGTTATACTTGCAATGGTGTCAATGTATAGTCAGCCTGACTCTGATCTTCTTGAGAGATCACATAATACAGTATGAGTTTTCAAATATCCTGGATCTCTTTCCCTTTGTGTCGTTGAAGTGAAGAACATTGTGTCAGTAGTAGCCATGATTCCAGTTCCACGTTCTCTCGGTATGCCCCAAAATGGGCAGTATTTCTTCTTGGTAGAAAAACCTGATTTAGATGTTGCATGGCCTGGTGGTGCTGTAGAGACAATCATAGAGGAGTAGGATAATGTACTATTTTTGCTATAACAAGTGAATCATGTATGAAATGTTTCTGGTCCACCCCAAGAATCTGTTATAAGCACCCAAATTCTATGGCTACCATAACATTATTTGGTGTTTAAACTCCTGGTATGCCACAAGAAAAAAGATTTCTTTGGCTCAAGATGCATTCTAGGAAATGGCTCATCATGAATATAAGATATTTTTATTACTGCTTATCACCCTACAATGTGAACTCTGTGCGCACCTTGATCGGTGCTTAATCTGGTGGCTACCGCAACATTATTTGATGTCTAAATCCTGGTCTGCCATAAGAAAAATATTTCCTTGGCTTAAGATACATTCTTGGGAAGGGCACATCACAGAAGTAAGTTGTTTAGATTGCCACTTATGGCTCTAGAATGTGAACTCTGTGCGCACCAATTACCTTGACTGGTGCTTATTCAAACACCAAGTTTCTCACAGGCACGTGACAGCAAGCCTTGTTGCCACAAGATGTCTGCGGCGACACCCACAAACTTGACTTTATGCATATATGCTATCTGAGATATGGATGCAACACAAGCATCCTTCTCTAGTATCTTTGGGACATTCTACAGTAAAGACAACAGCCTTGAAATGCTTCAGCCAGTCCCATCAAGATCGTTTCATGCAAGATCAGGTCAGTTGAGACTCGACGCTAACTAGATCTATGGCCAGTGGTCCTGATCATCTACAGAATTCAATAGTTCTCCCATTCTTTCCAGCTCTTCTTCTTCCTGTATCAGTCCTTTTTAGAGCAGTTACAGTGATCCACAAAACTGTTGATAAGATTGCTCACTTCAACTTGTATAGTAAATATCTCCTCAACCAATGGGTCAACTACATTGTATAAGGGCTCATTGGAAAGTGTATTATCATGGCTTTCTAACGCAGTTTTGGTCATATTTTCATCACATTTTGATCCCAAGGTATTTACTAATCTTTGAGGGTCACTCTTATCAACAGTTTTGTGGCACACACACAAGTTCT
>NW_024468552.1:342872-352781 GCF_001632365.1 Laetiporus sulphureus 93-53
ATGTAGTTGACCCATTGGTTGAGGAGATATTTACTATACAAGTCGAAGTGAGCAATCTTATCAACAGTTTTGTGGGTCACTGTATCATGATGAACACTACAGCACCTTCAATCCAGCCAGCACAGAGACTCTATCCTTGCCACCAACACCATTCAATCACATGCATAACTTCCACAATAACTCAGTGGGTACATTTTCTTTAAATCATAAGCCGATTGATCAGACAAGCTGTAGGTGAGCATGCTGCCATCAATGCTTTCTCCCAGCCTCACTGAAGCCTCTCATCAAGTATCGCTCTCACAAAATCATGCATATAGCGACCTCTTCAGCAAATATACACACATTGAAAGAAAGTACAGTCAAATTCAAGCACAACATGGTGCTCTAAAGTAAGTAATGGCTTAACTACACTCATCAGCATGCCACTAGCTATGCTCAATGTCATACAGAAATGCCTATAATGGCTTGCTCTGAGAATCCAACACATTGAAGGCACGAATGTCAGTTTTGCAACATTGTCAGTCAATCATTCATTCATACTGCTCCTTGCTGCTCCCTCTCTTGCTGCTGATCACTCATCTACACTTTTGGCCGGCCTGCTGGAGCCCTATGACCCAGATAATTACCCCGCAGTGAAGTGCTGGACATCTTGATCATGGAGAAATAGGAGAACTGCCAAAAATTGTGATGTTGCCCATGGCATCAAACACAACTCTACGACTCACAATGGCATCCAGTAAGTGCACAGTGATGAGGAATCCTTAGATGCTACTAACCCCGTTAGATCTGTGAAAGCTGCAGTGAACCCAGAAACTATGAGTTCATCAAGGACCACAATGGCAGAGCTGTCTCCGAAGCAAGAGCTGAGGACATAAGGAACTTTGCATGTGCAATCTGGCATCAGCTTTGACAGAAAGGGAAGGTGACACCTAAATAGGGGCTCATAGATGCAGAGTCACTCACATTGTACCTTGACATGATGGCGAGGTGCTTCGAGGAGATGTGTCTTTGTGACTCTCATTGAAAGGCCAAGAAGCTTGCAACGATGGCTTATCTGACCTTCTACAAGTATCACGTCAGGCTCAAGGCAGAGGAGCAGATTCAGCCTCAACCTAAGCCAAGATTGCTGAAATGCCACAGCAAGGACAGCCTGACGCACCTTTCAAAGCACCACAAGTCTTCTAGAGGTACCCTAGGTGACGTATACTAATCCATGCACTGCCAGTATCTGGTTACAATGAATTTGATGCAATTTTACAATAGATACATCATCCTATCCCTCTGGAAGAGTGATGCCAACTGCACAGCCTCAGCCAGCTGCCTCTTCAAGCTCATCTACTGCTGAACGAGTGGCTGCAATGACACCCCATGCTCATATTCCTCCCAAGTTCTTTGAACCCACCATTTTCACGTCTCAGAAAGCAGTCATTGTAATCAGTAATGCTTCTCATGAATAATTGATGGCGATCACTGATGCGACAGTATACTGCAAATGTATGCAACATCAATGGCTTCAACACTTCAGTCTCACTGCCAGCAACTTTCTCTATTACTCGTACCATTGGCAAAATGCCATCGCTTCAACAGGAGCTCACTAACGCTATTCAAGATGCTGCCACCATGCTTGCAGTTCAGACACAGCCAACGGCATGCAATATGCCTTCATCATGTGATGTGAATGATGTTCTTGTCACCACCGAGTCCACTACTACACCCATTACTGTGAATTCCAATGCCTCACTATCTGTCATCAATGACGTTCACTCTCAGTCCATTTTCCTGGAACCAATCTTTGGTGCACTTCCCATGGACAGCACTAACATGCATGAAATAGATGACAATTCTGCTACAGATTCTCTGCTGCCATCTGAGGTGCCTGAGGCAGCCATGCTAGAGGTCAGCAAGCTGTACGCTATGCATACTAGAGATGATGCTAACACAATCTTGGCATTTTCAGATTGTAAACCCGCTGTATGTGTGGATAGTCATTTCAGAACTATGGCACTCACAGCATCCTTAGCCATCGCATAACAAGCCTACGTGCTCATGAAAAGCAACATGCAGCCTCAGGAAAGGAGTTGGCTTCTGCTGCAAGCAGCAAAGATAGTACGAATACTGCATAGATGGCTTCACATTGCTGATCTCACGTAGGTGCCCTACTTGCCCTTGCCAAGATCACTTCTGAATTGCAGGCATCCTCTGCTCAAGAAGACGTGGCCACACATCCAACATTGGCTTTCGAAGTCAAGCAGAAGAATCAGATAAAGCCAGTGAAGCTGCATTACAATGAGAATTTGAACTCTGTCAGGTGCGTCTTATGCATCATAACAATTCATTGATTTATACATGTAATGTGTCAGTTTTGTGTAGGAATCTCTATCTCAAAGACTACCTTGAACTCCATCCTAATGCAACTGATAAGAATGCTTTTGAAGCATCATTCCAAGGCCTTTCATTCAATGAGCTAAAGGTATGTACTCTCGGGATTACGGTGCATTGGAATACTTGACATATCATTATGATCAGAAATACGAAGATCTTCGCAGCCAGGCTTCAAAGCAGAAATGAAATACAGTGGCAGCTTAGCTAGGTATAGTCATGCTGTCATGCACATGAACAAATTACATTAACTATCTATTCTATGTCCAGAGATCGAGTGAAGGGTGAGCGAAAATGTGACATAGCAGGACGTAGTGGAGTGTGAGGCATGTGTGTGATGATCGAGGCAGAGCAAGGGTGAGCCGAGTGAGATGAAGGAGAACAGGAGACATCAGGGTGGATATGGGGCTATCAGGAGAAGCGGAGCCCAGGGAGGCAGTGAACAAAAGGAGAAATCAGGGAGAAAGAGATGAATTACATGCGTATATTCTGTGTAGCTCTGCCCTGATCAAACCTGTTTTGCACCAGTGAAAAAGTCCATATTTGTCATGCAAGGTGAGATAGAATGGGGTGCTTACAATGCTCAAATTTGTCTGAATTTGCCTCACTCCGACCATACAGGATTTTGACTGGGCCTGCATGTTGAAACATGCCAGCATGCATTGCACATATGCTCCCTGGGTAAGTCGCAAGGTATCATTAGTTCGATCATGTTCAATAGCCACCCCAAGCATGTACTTCAGTTTTCACCTCTGCTGAGCTTGTATCATGCTCTCAAGTCTCCAAGTGTAACCACAAGTCCTGAAGCAGTATTTAAGACCAACATGATGTTGTCCATGTAGGTGGCTGTAATGAAGAGCCCCTTGTCATTGATCTGGGCATGCACACATTCATCTGCACAAGAATGGGAGAAGCCTAGATCAGAGTAAGTGGCATCCAAATCCTTCCACCACTCATTACTGAACTGCATAATGCCATAAAAAGCACAATCCAATGTGCATACTCAGTCGAGATGCTCCTGATCCTCATAGCCTGGTGGTTGCTCCATAAAGACCTCTTCAGACAGTGAGGCATTCAGGTACACCTTCTCAACATCATCCTGCCTCATCTCCATTCCCGCGTAGGTGGCCAATGCATAGATCACTCAGAGGAACTCGAAGTGCATGACTGAAGCATGCATTTTGAAGTAATCAACCCCTGTGATCTGGTGGAAGCCCTTTGTGATGAGATGAGCCTTTGTTTCCATTTGTTATCCTCATTAAACTTCTATGCATATGCCCATTTGCACCTGATGACATTCATGTCACTTGTCTGTGGTACCAGCCTCCATGCCCTAATCTTTTGCAAGCCCAACATCTCTTTCTTCATTGTGGGCTGCCAAATCTCAGCAGCAGTCATGGCCTGCTTGAATGTTGCAGGGCACAGCCCCACCCCCTCATGGATAAATGTATCAAAATCAATCAGTGTATCAGAAGCTGCAAGGAAAGTGACATAGGCTGCAGTTGTATGAGGTGAATTATTATCCCAGAGTTCCCACTGTGCTTGGGCTTCATCCTCATGCTTGGCCATCTCCTTAGATTCTCACAAAGCATGGCTCTCCACTGGGGTCCTGCCAGATTACTGCAGTGGGGCAGGTTGCTGTGAGACAGAAGGGGTCAGAGGTGGCAGTGGCAATGGTGGTGGAGGCACAGGCACAGCTTGCTGTAAAACAGGTGGGGCAGGGTGCTCAAAGATGATATTCTCAATGGTCTGGTGAGGGGTGCTCTCTTCAAAGATAATGTTATGAAATTACACAATCATCCCTCAAGGACCTGCTGTGGAACTCCAGAGTCAATAATTGACATCATCAGTATAATCAACAAGCTGACACTGATGAGACTCAGGATCCAGCTTGATGCATACATTGTCAGCCACTTTCATCCATGCCTTTGAGGTATATGCTCATGTGAAAAGTCTCTGCCTAAAGATAATTCAGGAGATCAGAGTCATAAAGCATCGCTCGTGCATGTAGTGTACGATGCTCTCACTCACTGACACCCTTCTCTTGAGAGGTGTATGGCATCATCAGTTCAGAGACCATTCTGTGTTGCTGTAGATAGGCAGTCCACACATCATTGATGAACTTGATACCATTGTTGAAATGCATCTTACAGAGCTTCTGGCCAGTCTGACACTCTGCCATGTGAGGGAAAACCTGGAAGCCCCACAAGGTGTCCTCCTTGGTCTTGTTAGCCTGGGGATAGACTGCCATAAATGATGATGCACCGTCATCGATCGTCATCAGATAGCATGTGCTGCCTAGTGAGGACACCAGGAAAGGATCCATGAGATTGACATAGACATGCTCTAAGAGTTGTGTCTCAACCTCTGAAAAATGAAATGAGGCACAGGTCTGCTTGCCTTTGATGCAATCCTCACATCTACCAACTGGTTTGCCACCATTGATGACCATTCTGGTGATCGGCATGTCCTTTCACATCTCTTCCACAGTGCATTTGCTGATATATTTTAAATAATGGTGCCAAGCCATCACATCTGCAGTGGAGTTGAGCCCGAGCATGGCCAACACCTAAGAATTGTAAGCGAGAAGAGCCCAAGAAAGGTGAGGCAGAATTTTCAGGTTGACTTTCTCAAGTGTGACTTCATAGAGGTTTCCGGAGGTAAGCATATGGATGAGGATTGGACACAACAATGGATCATGAATGGTCAGCTTGCCATGCTCTCCCAAGTATGTGCACCCAGTGTGGTTGAGTCATAACATGGAAATGAGGTTTGCTGCCAGCTCAGATGCATGGATAGCATTCTGAAATGTCATTATAAATGTGCACCCATCAACCATAACCTGTACAGCAATGTTTCTGACCCCCACAACACAGAATGATGAATCCTTCTTCACACTGTTGCCCAAGGTTAGAGTGAGTGACATGTACTTGGTGAAATGAGTATGGTCAGTGAAGTAGTGATGAGTCACCCCAGTGTTGGCAAAGGTGAAGAATCATGAGGGGTCAGAGTCAACAGTAGTGGAAGGAACTTGATTGGAGATGTTAGCCACTGGTGGAAAATATATGATAGTTGTAGTTAGATGTCTGCACTGTATGCTCCTCGATTCCATAGTCAGCTGCCATGACAGTCAGATGCACCTGTGGGACAACAACATTGGAAGGTGCTTTGCTAGTGAGGGCTCACTCAGCTAGAGATCCCTTCTTCGAGTGTGAAAGGGTCTTTCAGGTTGCAGGCTGCTGTCCCAGTCATTCCCCTTCCTCGCAATAGCAGTTGGCCTTCTGATGTCCACACCATCCACACCACTCATAGGTAATTGCCACCTTCATGCACATCATGAATACACTAGTAGTTCCAGTATCAGCATGACACTCCTGCTCATTAGATTGAGGGCGCTGTCTGACTGTATATGCTCACTTTCAAACACTGCAAGGATCGAGTCCATGACAATCTCAGGGTTGATCTAGAGGAGAAGCGAGATAGTCACCAGCTTTATATATGAAAGTGCCCTCATGGAATGGCACATGATGATGGCAAACTGCACATCAGTAATTGAAGATTGGAGGTCACGGGCAGCATGCAGACAACACCACAGTTCAGTGAAATGATCCTGAAGGTCCATCCCTTCAGCCTAAACACATATCTTGAGACAATCCTCAGCATTCATCATTGTCAGTTCGTTCTTGCACTCTCTCTTCACCACTAATGCCTTCCACATTTCACAAGCAGTCTTCCCATCCTGAACGATGCCAGTTCCAATGAAATTGACAATGTTCAGTGAGATGTTGATCTTCGCCAGCTCATCATTCTTATTCCAGTCCTTCTGAGATACTGCAACTGCATCAATGGTCACAGGAGATGCTTTTAGAGAAGCACTGACTGGCCATGCATTGGTCTCATCCATATGCACATATAAACCATGGAATCAGATGATGGAGTTCAGCATGAGAAGTTGCTTCTCTCCGGCACTGTAATTAAAACCTGTAGATGGTGAAAATCAAGCATCACACATATCTTAGCCAAAAAAAGCCTGCTTTGCCTTCATCATCCACCATATAATTAAAAGAGAACTTTTCATCTATTGTGTCATTTGGAGTGACATGCTTTGAAATTAGTGAAGCTTTTATGAGTGCAGCTAAAAGCTCTGCATCAGTTCTGGTGCATTGTGGGTCTCTGTTCACTATCAGTGATACTATTGTAAATTTGCACTTACAGATTTTCCTGCAACATTCCTTGAAAAGAAGGGCATCTTGCAGAACCAACACTAGATTTGCATGCAATATGTCCAATCCAATTTCTGTGACATTTCTGTCGTCAATGAGGATTATTCTGCTTTGCAGATTGACCATCCTGTAGGAGGAATTCTCAATGAGACTAGAGTACTACGATCTCTGCACAATACATATGAGAACAAAGTCTGAAAGAGTGAGCTTTTACCTAAGCATATGGAGAAACAGATAAATTATGGCATTCAAGTAATAAATTGTGCAGCATGCACACCTAACCCTGTTCGTCCCACAATTCTCACTTAAAGCAACTGTGTTTACAGATATACATTCGATCGTGCAGAGACAAGTACCTTTTCCCTGACTTTTACAGTAAAGCTGACACCCTTGAGTATGAGGGGTAGACCCTCATGATATGCAAGTTGAACATTCTTAAATTCAATCCTACCTTCCTCAGGCCATGCAGATGATGAATCGGCAACTGTCATCCTCTTGCCTTTTGATGATAGTTTTATATAGTGAAGGACTTGCTTGACCACATTGAAGTTTTGCTCATTCTCTACATACGTGGTGATCAGTTGTGCTATCAAGGTAGAGATACTCAACAGATTGTAAATGATGATGAAATGATAATCATACAGAGCACCTGAATCACTCAGTGCCACCTGATGATGAGAATAAGGTAAACAGCATAATAACACCTTATATACCACTTAATGTGTACAAAAGGATGATACTAACATTATTTGGGTTCATTTGCCCTCAGAAGCTCATGGTGAACAGAGCAATTGCAAGAACTAAGATGTTACTGAGAGTGTCAAGGCATGCAGTTGTCACAGATTTTCACGTTTTCACCTCTGCACGTGACCAAGACATCATTTGACATCAGCGCTAGGCTGTTCAGAAAGGAACGAACCAGTACGCGAAGTACTAACAGTCCTAGACGCCCAGAAGGTCCAGGTCTAGTCACGTGACATATCACGTGATATCCACACATGTGACAAGTAGCGCTGGTATTAGGTAAGCCTAACTTATACAGTAATATCATCCCACCTAGAAGCCACGGTCGGACTCCGGAAGAATCCAACGAAGGGGATACATGCCACCGGAGATATGTCCTTAAGGGGATATTAGTTCACATGCACGAGGTAGATAGATACCACACCACCGGAGATGTAGCCATTACAGGCAATACCATTCCCATGGTCTTACTAAGTAGTTCAGAGATTTGGCATACATGACACACGTAGTCTGACAAGTAGTGGTAACCAATCAGACAATGTCCATTAGCTAGCGGTTCTGGGGAATCAGAGTACCAAGGGTCCCTCCCTCATGTATATAAGCCAGAGCTCTGAGACGCATAAGTCTCCCAGACTTATTCTCATCTCTGCTACGTCTATCCATATAGTGTCACCAGTGACCACTTGCAAGTCGCTGCTTTACCATTGATCATCTTTGTGTCCATCCTTACTTCGACAACAGTCAGTAAGTGTTTGATTATAAGGTCATAGGCTTAGTCGGCGCTTTGCGTCCTAAGTTTGTGATAGAAGAATAAGTCTGCTTATCTTACCTGCCTCAAGTGCCTGCCCAGCGTACTCGCCGCAGTGTTGCATTTTCGCATGTCCACCCGCACGTTAGCGGTGTCATATCTTCACCTGACGTTCTGTCAGTCGCCGACTCTACCAGCGTAAGCCACACCAAGGCATTGTGCAGCATCGACGGTGTCATCCGTCGTCCTCAAGCAAGAACTCCAGAAGAGTTCTACGAGCAGCGGCCCATAAGACCTCTGCCAAGGCCAGGACACATCTCTATGGGAGGTCGGCCCCCTCGTGGCACTAGTTCAGTTTCTATTATTCAGACTCCCTCGGTCAGGTGACCGAGACTACCTGCAGGACCATCTGGTCCAAATCTCAATCAAGGGACATACGTCGAGACCGCTACTGGGTCTCATTTCATCTATCCTCTCGCCGTCTCCATCATCTCGACTCAGCGCGTCGAAGACACCCTTCGACAAATTCGTATCCTACTCACTAAACGATATCGTCATCAGCTTGACGACCACGACATCCTCGATCTCGAGCATCTCATATCCAAGCTCGAATCCATCCGCACCGACATAGCGGAATTCAAGCTCTCCTTCGTTCACCAGCACGTGGTTCGCGACTTCTGCAACTACGTCCAGGAAAGGAAGCGTCAGGGCGGAGAAGCTCGCTGGATAATCAGAGATATTATCCAGAAGTATCATCTAGGAATACAGGTCACAGGGCGACCTTTGCTGTAGATACGAATATTCATTTTGTATATGTCTTCATCTGGCGATTCGAACAATCTTGATAACTTTGAGCAACTCAATCCAATCGGTCACACTTTCGATTATCTTTGGGATTCAATTCCACGTGTTCTTCGAGACAGAGCAGGCGAAGCGTTTGCTACATACGAGGACATGTTCGACATCGATTACCACGACGTATATCACATATACGCCCTCCAAATCTATCCAGAATTTGATTGGAGGAACGTCGCGGTTCATATTTGCTATATCCCTATTGGGTCCGAAGAACCCGAAGACCGTCTCACCGAAGCTTACAATAGCTTCATCGATTGGCTCGAAGAAGTTGAGCGCATTTGCGAAATCCATCATAAACATCAGTGGCCCGCAGTCAGGGACAAGACCAGGTTTTTGTGGCAACCCTTCGTCAAGGTCATCCATCGAGACCTTTGTCTGCTGCGAAACCAACGCTCAGGACGAGTAATTGTCCGACAGGCCACGATCGCCAATAGGCATATCGCCGAGTTCGAAGAGCATCTTCGTGAGATAGAAGAAGAATTGTAAAGATGACGACTCCCACCCCCAATGATCCAAGCTTTTCTCGTGCTCCATCTCCGGAGCTTCCCGCATGACTTAATATTGTTTTGCAACCCCCGAATTCTATCATTCGTCAAGCCCTTGCCGACACAGCGCCCCCAAACGCGAACATACCCGAAAATGTGAAGAATTGGGTAGTCGATCTCGTCACAAACGTGGTGGAAGAGATGCGTCAACAAACAGTGGCGCATTACGAAAATCTTATCCAGCGCCAAGCACATACAATGGAACGTAACACCACGGAGTTTCACAATCGGACGGTCTTCTTGGACCAACATCGTCAACAATCCGAGTCTTGAATCGCAGACTTGGAAAAAACCCAATCAGCCTTACTCGAGGAAAACAAGACCACTAACGAATCGTTTGTGGCATTTGACGATGAGGTCAAGGATCTCCAAACCAGGATGGAAGACCTGAAGAAATCACACGATCGACTTC
>NW_024468552.1:353141-355379 GCF_001632365.1 Laetiporus sulphureus 93-53
GAAGTTCGCAGAAGACTTCCGTCCAAAGGCAACAGGTACAGGCTTCTCGGATCAAGATTTGATTGAAAAGATCAAGAAACATATTCCGGAGAAAACGTGGCTGCTCATGCTGGCAGACACGACCAAGGACAACTGGTCCAAGAAGTGGACCGAGTTCCTTACATTTGCACTCCGAATATTTACATCATTACAACGAGAAGGCCACCATGCCAAGGCCGAAACCAAGGATCCGAATGCTATGGAGGTTGATGCAGTCGGGAAGAAGGGAAAGAGTAAATCGGGCAAAGCGCGAAGCGTGCAGGACGACAAGTTGGTTTGCGTCAACTGCAAAAAGAACAAGCCAACATTCTTCAAATTGTCGAAACGCTTCGGCAAGTATTGCACCGATTGTTTCAAATTGGACCATGTCAAGAAGCAGATTGAGAAGGAGAAGGAGACAGCTGCGAAGAAGAAGGACGGAAAGAAAAAGGACGACGCCAGGAACAAATCCAAGTCGTCCAAGACGCGACAAGTAGCATCGGATTCCGCTTCATCCGATAGCGAAATGGACATGGACAGTGGTCCCGACATCAAGAAGCACAAAAGCTCTTCCTCTAAGACTAAGGGGAAGGGGAAGGAGACAGCTGCGCATATCAGCGACCGCAGCATCCACTCGGAAAGCAAGCCTGATGCATCCGAGTCGGACGAAGATTTCGCCGCGATCCTCTCAAGGCTCAGGCACCTGAGGGCGAATGGATCCAGTTCATCAAGGAAGGTGGGAGAAGGCTCTTCAAGGAAGGATCGGAAGGGTTTTCTCAAAGGGGATCTGTAGGCAGCTCGTCAGAGTCCCCAGAACATTATATAAGACCTGTACATTTAGCACCCAGATCAGACACCTCTGTAGATCATCGCAACGCAGAGGATGATAATGTAACAATAAAGAATTCGTCTCCAAATTTATCATCGTTCTATTTACCAGTTACATTATGGGTGTATGGCAAAAAATCGAGCACCGAAGCTCTAGTCGACTCAGGAGCATATTCCATGTACATCAGCAAGCGATTTGTAAAGAACAATCGAATCGCAACCTCCAAGCTTAATACTACGTACAAGGTGTACAATGCGGACGGATCCCAAAACAAACATGGAGAAATAACTGACTATGTAAAAGCATACCTCAAAGTCGGAGATCATGGTTCCACCCACCGTCTGCTAGTCACCGACATCGGAAAGTTAGACATGATCATTGGGATGTCATATTTACGTCAGCATAACCCAGAAATCAACTGGCAAGCTGGAGAATGGAAATACTCACGATGCCCGAGTACGTGTCACCACCAGAGGCTTCGTAAAAAACAACAAGCCATTGCGAGAGAGGAAGCTGAAGAAATCTCGCAATGAGCACAACAAGTGGCAGATGAGGAGCCAACTGCATACAAAATGTTTAATTGACACAACATCGATGCAGTAAATCCTATCATCTCGTGGATCGAAATGGACGATCCTGAAGCCGAACAAATAGCCCGCATGATACTTTCTATAGCAGATTGCGGCTATGCTGAACCAGAAGAAGACCTGAAAGAAGCGGCACCCCAGTCAAACACTGGCAGCCCAGAAGATCAGGTTATTAATGAAGTAGAATCTTGGAAAAAACTAGTACCAGATTATCTACATTCATTTGGTGATGTCTTCTCCAAGAAAGCATCTGAAAGGATGCCAACTCGAAAGCCTTACGATCATGCAATCGAGTTTGAAGAAGAACACGAATTACCACGACCAAGCAAACTTTATCCTATGAATCCGGAGGAAAGAAATTCCCTAGATTCATGGATCGATGAAAACCTAGCAAAAGGCTACATTCGAAAATCGAAATCACCTATTGCTGCCCCAGTATTCTTTGTCAAGAAAAAGGACGGCACACTAAGACTGGTACAAGATTACCGAAAACTTAATGCTATAACCAAGAAGAATCGCTTCCCTATTCCACGAATAAGCGAGCTTATCGATCAGCTCAGTAACGCGTCAATATTCACCAAGCTGGATCTCCGATGGGGGGTACAACAATGTTCGCATCCGTAAGGGTGATGAATGGAAAACAGCTTTTGTGACGCATCGCGGTTTATACGAGGCCACGGTTATGTTTTTCGGTTTCTGTAATGCACCAGCCACCTTCCAACACATGATGAATGAGATCTTAGATGATCTTATTCGGGAAGGTCATGTGATCGTCTACCTCGATGATATCCTAATCTTCACTAA
>NW_024468553.1:0-1591 GCF_001632365.1 Laetiporus sulphureus 93-53
GGCTGCATGTTGGACGATACAGGAGGATGAGGCCTTAGAAGGGACGCACGGTTGCCCCATTGTGCGGCCTTTCATGTTGGCGATGGTGATCGCGAGTCGTGCTCTTGCTTCATTGTGAGAGAAAGTAGAAGAGCTGGGAATGGTCATCTCAGGGTCGTTCAGCGCGTCGTGAGTCAATCAAGCTAGGGGGCAGAGAGGTAGAGAGTGCCGAGGTGAGCGACCGGGCGTGTTGTGGCCAGCCTTTAGGTGGCAGTGACTCGGGTACTGCCCGATGACGAATGCTTTCGCCCCTCTGACACCCCTGATCGAACACCTCGGCCAATATTCAGCCACACTCCCCTTAGGCTCTCCTCATACTACCTGTCCGTTCGTACCTGCACGCTGAGCACCTGCGCTGTCCACTGTCCATTGAAGTAGAGAGAAGAACATAGCAGATGATGGTGAGCATCACGCCGACAGTTCTAAGCACAATTCATGCATTTATCGCCCTCTGCGTCGTCTGTCAATATTTCCTCAATGGCCAACGCAAATTCGGTGGTCAATGCAAGAATGAGCACTCCCGCGACAGTAGAAGAAGCGGATTCGGCTGTGTATCGCCGCCTGTTCCTCCTCCTCCTCCCACTGTTCAATTCTCAATTGCAGACACATGCTGGTGCCTGGAACGCTTCAGGCCCAAGCATGGGCCCCGTGACCCCGCTACGCTCTCCACATTCGCATATTCTCTTAGTTCATTGCCTCCGTAATGTAGAGAGCATCTCGCGCGATCTCTATTTCAAGGCCGACCGGCTCTCCTCTCCACTCTCCTGCTATGGCCCCGCGAAGCAGCAGCCCAACGTCATCTCCGGGCTGGACGAATCACCTGAAGAGCTCTGCGTGAAGGCCTTCCTCGCCACCAAGGCAGGCACGGTAAATGAGTATGTGCATCGCATTTCGTTCAGTTTTTCACGGGCCTCTCTGAAGGTGCGGGACAGATGAAATATGAAGCAGATAAGATCGCAGCGGCAGAACAGACTTTTGCGAATGCACGTATGAATGTGAAGCAGGTGTATGAGCAGGCCACGCGTAACATTCCCTCGCGTTCGGCGGTGGATCCGGCTTTGGCACGTCAACATTTGGCTCTGGTGCGTCTACAATAGCAGCGTTCGGCTCGGATGCCTTTGGGCAGACTGCGTTTTGGAAGCCTGCGCAGGCAACGTCTGCGTTTGGGAGTGGATCTGCACTTGGCCAACCGGCACAAAGTGCCTCTGCGTTCGGCCAGCCTGCTCAGAGCACATCTGCATTTGGACAGCCCGCTCAGAGCATATCTGCGTTCGGACAACCAGCGCGGAGTGCATCGGCTTTCGACCACCCACAGACCACGTCCGCGTTCGGTCAACCTTTCCAAACTACGACTGCATTCGGCCAACCTGCCCAAACTACGTCCGCATCTGGCCAGCCAGCACAGCCATCATCAATACCATTCGGACAAGCATCAACCACCACAACATTCGCGTTCGGCCTAACAGCATTCGCTCAATCCTCTCTCATCAAGCCAGCAACACGGTCCTTCAGCTCAGGCGCCTTCTCTGCGTTCACACGAATTCTCAGCCTG
>NW_024468553.1:2826-7948 GCF_001632365.1 Laetiporus sulphureus 93-53
AACCGCGATATCGCCATTAGTATCGTTCGAGAATCAGCCAGAGAGTTGAAATGCTGATGCTTACTGCAGAACGTGTCTGGATCGTCATCACGCAGACATTCCGGGCCGAAGCCAAACTTGTACGAAGACACGGACCACTTTGTTAAGTGTCCGATGTCAGGCCACGGCAGAAATGGGGGTTTTCTTCCTACCAGGAGAGATTGACTTCCCGCATTGGACGAGGAAGTGGAAGGTATCGGATTCGCGTACCAGCATGCATGATGGGTGTGCCGTCTGCGGAGAGGTAGGCGAAATGGTTGATTCCCATAGGGCCTGCCGTACTTACGCTGGTCATTGAGGGTATCGATGGGCAGAACGGTTTCATGAAGAGTTGCTTGCCACCGACATCACGCGATCAGTGAGATGCGAACGTCGCCACTTGATTGAGAGGATGGAATGTGGTGAATCTGGTCAAAATGGCGGCGATGGCAGCACGTAGAGTAGAATAAGGATGTCAGAGCCAAATCCACTGGAGAGGAGAGGCGGGCATGTACAGTTGCTTGGACTTTGATCGCAGTTGTGGCCGGTGCCACGTGGCTTATGATGAATTCGGCTGTTAACGATGACCTCGGAGGCAAATTCGGTCCACCCGGTGGAGGTCAACTTCATCTCTGCTCAGATGGACGCGTTCACTACTTCACCACCAAAGTCTCCAGCAGGTCCTGTCAAGAGCGTCAAGGAGTAGAGGACAGTCATCATACGATCAGAAGCAGCATCTCTGCGTCTCGACGATTACAAGCACTATGGCAGACAGATGATCCTCAACGGGATAGGCCTTCCAGGTAGGCCAGTGTCTCTCTATGAACTATGCAAGGCGGCTGATTCAGGGCAACTGAGGCTTCAAAATGCGTCCGTAGTTGTGATTGGCGCGGGAGGCCTGGGGTGTCCTGCTCTGCAGTATCTCGCAGCAGCAGGTGTAGGTGAGTCCTCTTGAGCCGATAACCCTGCGCGTAGTGAAAAGTGCTTTGATCAGGCAGGCTGGGTATCATTGAACATGACATCGTGGAGCTGTCCAATCTACAGCGGCGGATACTACATTAACGAGGCTCACGTTGGAATGCACAAAGCCGTCATCGCTGCAGAACTCCTATATAGCATCAACTCGCATCCAAGTCACCGCCACCACCACCGCCCTCACTGCGTCCAACGCGCCCTCCCTCCTCCCCGACTTCGATCTCATCCTCGACTGCACCGACAACCTCCCCACGTGCTACCTCCTCTCCGACACCGCCGTGCGCCTCGGCCGCCAGCTCGTCAGTGGCGCCGCGCAGCACTTCGACGGCCAGTTGTGCACGTACAACCTCGGCCTTGGACCCGTGCTTCCGCTGCCTGTTCCCGAAGCCGGCCCCCGAGCTGGTAGGCTCGTGCGAGGAGCTGGGCGTGCTCAGTGCGGTGACGAGCGGCGTTGCGAAATTGCAGGCGCTGGAGGTGGTCAAGATCATTACGGGCCTGCATGGTGCGTGTGCAGCCTATGAGCTCAGCATTATGAGTGCTAACTCGAAACTTGAACTTATAGATAGGAAGCCGACTATGGTGATGTACTCGGAGCTCAGTGCGCCGCCATTTCGAAGCATCAGGCTACGCTCTCGACGGCCGACCTGTTATGCGTGCGGAAACGAGCGTGAGAAGGTGGATACCGTCGAAGAAATGGACCACGTCATGTTCTGCGGCGGGGAACGCCCGGATTGGGTCGGCAGAGGTTTAATGGAGGACAGGCGGGGCAGTCGAATACGCGCCAAGGTACGAAGACTCGTCGGTGGCTTATGGGATTCCTTCTGCATGTACACGCTCAGGAACTGAAAATGATAGTTGACTCCGGCAAGGAGGTGCGGCTTGTGGATGTCAGGCAACCGACCAAGTTTGGGATCTGCCACCTCCCGGGATCGACTAGTGCGTATCGCCTTGCAAATCGCTGAGCATACCTCACGTCTAGTTGCTAACAAAGAGCTCGTAGCCAACCCGTCCCTACATATCTCACAACCCGACTCCGGAACGAAACTTAATGGTGATGGCTTGTCTGACGAACCGTCTGAGGTCCTACCACCAGACGCGGCGCCAGAGGAGACATATGTGATCTGTCGCCTTGGGAACGACTCGAGGATCGCTGTCGATGCTCTGCGGAGTGCAGGCACAACTGGAACGGTGAAGGACTTGGTAGGCAGATTGAGGGCATGGGCGATGGAGGTGGACGAGGCCTTCCCGGTTTATTAGAGAAGTGCAAGTCAGCGATGGTGAGATGCAAGCATGATGACTGTGTCTTCTACGGCTGATGACTGTAGGAATCTGACAACACTCACCTACGCCGTTTCTTGCGCATTCTCGCAGCGATGACTATCACCTTTGAGTTGTATTTTGGTCTGCGAAAGACATTCTCGGTCATCTCGTGTACGAACAGTGCGGATCGACACACTTCATCCTCCCGCGGCCTGCCAGCCCCGGGCCATCTGGCAGCACGAGACTGCCTCCAAAGGAGTCCTTGCTCAGTCTTCGTCGCAAATACGTCTTGCATGTACCTGGTTTCTATGCGAATGTCACATACGACTTTTCTCACAAGTGCGCCGGTGACTTCTGCTACTCTGGTGGCATGGTTGATATTTTGCATCGAGTGCGCGGTGGTGAAATGTCAGATACATGTCCATTGATGTCTTACAGCTCATTGCGCCGGCGAGGCGTGCCGTGATCAGGCCGACTGCTGAAACCCTGGTCTGGATTTGTAGTCCTATAAGAACGAAATCACATAGTAGAAGTATAGGTACAGATTGAGCGAAGCGAGGAATAGTAACACGGAAACCTGTCTGTCGTGCAGTAGTTACATCCGGCAATGAGTACACAAAACTGGTATAGAAACTGCGGGACATTCGAGAAAAAATTCGGCGACGTGAAGCGGGTTTTCTTGCGAAGATGGTGATTACGAGGAAAGAGGGGGAAATTGATCATGATGGCCGTGGTGGAGGGTAACTGTGATTGTCGACGAGATGGTATGCGGGGTATCCAGTAGGCCTCAGTGAACATGGCAACGGCATGCCGTATCAATGATCACGGCGGCGGCGCGAGAAAAGCGAACGGGTTGGATGAGAGCACGATGCTCGGGCTGAAGTCTGTATGGTTTGTAAATGGGATGAGATTTGGGCGGAGGAGAGGGGTTGGGGGGCTAAGGAGCTGCACGTCCAGGATACGTTCGAAAGGACAGTGAAGGCGAGACGGTTTGAGTGCAAAGGCAGTATTTGCCTATGCGGCGGCTTGCTCGGCTAGACGAAGCTGTTTATCGGCCAATTGTTTCGCGTTCAATGACCTCTCAGCATCACTAGGGAATCGATGTCAGAAATGATTGATACTGCATCCATGTGAGTTCAGCCAGATATCCAAGAAGGGAGGATGACGCACGTCAACATGTTCTTGTCGAACAGTTTAGGAAAACGCGCACAGATCTCTGTGCGAAACCCAACATGCTGTGAGTCATCCAACCAAATTCCAAAAGCTATAGACACGTCTCGCAGCTTGGGGAAATGTCCCTCAGCCAAAAGCTCATCAATCTGAATGCAGACCTCCGGATCGAATGCATCAAGCATGGCATCTGTTCTCCATTTCCGTTTCCAACAGTCTATGAGAAAACGGATATCTTTGAGACCTTTTGATGATATTGATTCGAGCATAGGCAGCAGCACGCTCCGGACAAAGAGAGCAACCTCATTGATTCCTTCAGTCTTGATGATCAGTTGCAGTGTCTGCAGATTGACATTTGCTTCGAAGCTGATAGGGTGCACTCTAGAAGTATGAGCCATGCTGTGCACGGAGCACTGTTTGATGGAATACTCACAGGGCAAGGACTGTAAATTGCCATCGGCATCTTCTTCTGGTTCCCGGAAAGCGATTGCTGCCATCCTGAGTCCCCTGCCGGCTAGGTTCAGCGTGTCTTGAGTGAAAGCAAGAGCCGGCGCAGAGACATGTGGCTGTAAGATAAGTTTTTCGAGCATAGCCTGATCCAGCAGACTGAGAAGAATATGGCCAAGGTCTTCGAAGCACGACAGGTCATAATAGAGGAAAGTCAATGTTGTCAAAGGCATGCGGCGGCGTTCAGGCAGTAGAGCCATGGACCTTGGTTCGCTCCAGCGCAGGTCGTGGCACTGAAGGTGCTGCAGACGAGGAAATGAGCAGATGACCTGAAAGAAGGGGATCGCCGATGGCAACGTCACACCAAATAGCTCCAACGATGTGACATGACTGAATTCGTGCAGACTCCAAAACGCTAAATTGCGAATAGGGCACTGCTCGAAGCTGACGTTGAAGAAGCTGAGCGAGGCCAGATTGGGAAATTTTCCTGCCAGCATTACGAGAATCGATGCAAACTCCGGACCTGTCACATCGGGCGCCGAAAACCTGATCTGCAAGCGTCGCACACGGGCACCGAGGAGAGGTATCCGCGCCAGTGAACTCGCACAGGCGATCGCCTCTTTCCGAGTAGAGAGTATGGGCTCATCGAAAAGGACCGCGCGGCTCTCTGCGTACCACCCTCGGCAAACGAGGGCGCAGTTCAACAGAGTCCATCTGCTTATATTCCCACTCCAACGATTCGGATCGAGATGGTCGATGATGCGCTCGCAGACCTCTGGCGGAAGCCGAGGCTGAGGGTTATTGATCGGCGGGGCTGCGTTGGGAGCGGCCATGGCAGGATCAGGTGGCTTATGTTCTAATATGAGCAAGTGTCTGAGAACATGATTGTAGCTGCTCACGAGTGATTATTATGTGCACGAGACGTGGCCTGTCAATATGGAGAATGATAACGATGCAGAGGATGTCGACGAGAGGGAATAAGAGCGGGATGGACGGCCTTGCGGCGACTTGGAGATGTGGAACCTCTTATATACGTAACGAACGCTTCGATACCACAGAACAGCAAACCTTCACGAGTCCGACACGGTCTACTGACGCTCACACAGCCTCTATTGGCGGCACTTGATCATCGCATACCTCCATGGTGCAAGGATAGAGGCGGTGGTACCGTAGCACTGGACAAATTTCAGTTCCTATGTTCGCTGTCTATGAGATGGATATCAAGGATGCAGAACACAGCACAGCGATGTAA
>NW_024468553.1:8328-17229 GCF_001632365.1 Laetiporus sulphureus 93-53
TCAGTTTCGAGTTGGTCTTTACTCCTCCACTTAAGCTAGAGATCCCTGACGGGATAGGCGAGAGCGGACCCAGGAGTTCCTGAGATCCTTCACATAACTCGAAACTACTCTCTATAGTCTGTGGGCACCGGTCGACGCCTCGGACTGCTATCTCTCTGTCGATCAACTCCATCCTCATCGTGCCCAGTCAGGGCTTCTTCCCACATTCCTCGGGCTTAGCTGCGCCCTGCTGAACCTCTTCGGTGAAGCAAATACGCGGATTGTCAGTCAGGATACATAGGCCCTAAACCAGCCTCCTGCGAAAGTGGGCGACATACTACAGTCCCAAATCTTGCCGCGACCCCAGGCGTAAGGGGACTTGCCAGTTGAAACCTAGTGGTTAAAACCGCATTAGGGCTGTCAAGGAGGGCCAGGAGTGCCTGTTGACGTCAGCACCACTAGGAGCAGGGGACGCAGTACTCCTTAAAAGGGTACCACCATCATTGGCTAATCCGTCAGGGACCCTGTCTGGTCAGGCTACTGTCAGGCCCATAGACCCCGTAGAGGCGTGACATTGAAGCGTGGGGCTGCTAGTCCATATAAACTATCCTCGGCCTTGCTGCCGTGCTATACGGAGGATTTATCCTCTAACGTCGCCATCCTAGCCACCAGGTCTAGGGGTAGCAGACGTAACAACCGCAGACAAGGGAGAACTTGCGGGAGGAACGAGTCACCTTTGAAAAGGCTCTGAAGCTGTAAATCAGCAACACTTCTGGACCGCTTCGGCGAGACCTGCATAACCTCGAGTAGCGAGGGAATAAACCTACTTGCTCAGTGCTAAAGCGGCACCAGACGCGTATTCAACCCCTGCGCAGTTCTGACCTACTTAGGGGTTTAGTTACCAGTACATACGTAGACAAATAGTCGTTTGACGTGGGACGAACTCTCGGAAAGCTCTGCTGGAACGGCAGGTGGACCAAGGTTACATCCCTTCAGAGGTAGTTGGACACTGGTGGTGAAATAATCAAAGACCACAAAGACCCCTCTGCGACTGCGAACCGCGTCATTCAGGACTCCGTAGTAACTAGACCTACTAGGAGTAGCAGGACTCTAAAGCTGCGTCTGGGTCATTACGAGGCCTAGTAAAGAACAACTCGTCAAGCACGCGAGTAGATAACACCATCGAATGCAAAGGTTCTCGTTGGAAGGATACTCGTCCATATACACCGTATCTCCAGGACCCATAGAGTGGGACCAGGTTTACGAGCACATCAGCATCGTATTCCGGGCAGATTTCATATACCAACCCCACGTCGCTCAAGCTCGTTTTGTCCTCTACCGATACCAAGTCATCCTCGACTACTACGAAAGGCTCGAATACCAGCCACATCGAATAATTCAGAAAGCACCTCACGCTCTCGAACCAGTCGAAGACGACCAGGAGTTATACCATCTCCTGTTCGACGAAGAATACGGTATCTCATCCGACGAAGAAGAACCTTTCTGAACAGGTCGCCAAAACCCCGACCAGGTACCAACACCGAAAATGGCGCAATCTGAACATTCCGTAGAAGGACACCTGAATCCCGAAGGTCCGAATCCCGGGGCATCCCCTCCGTCGTCATTTAACAACACCGACATCCTCGCTCCCACACCACGATACTTCATGATGCCAGCAATGCTGGAAGCGCTTCCCACAAGAAGGGGGCCCTCAGCAAGGCTAGTAGACGAATTCGCCGCCCTATATTCCGAAGAACCAAGGACAGGAAGGCGATTCCATCAGTGGGAGTACGATATCCACGCTCGCGAGCATTCTGTAGAAGACAGGCAGCGGTATCGAACACAACCCATAGATGTGGTGGCAAGACATGGAGGGGCGGCAAGGGGACAAGACTACGTCTGGTCGAGTCACGCTTCAGGAACTCCGCCAGGATATGAGCGATACAGGCTCCCTGACAACAGGCAGAGTTACTACCTGGCACGACCTGGTCTTTCCCCGCCCACGGAGGAAACACCCGGATACTGGAACCAACCGGTCGACATGAGGCGTGCCTACCAACACCTCCAGAATGACTACAATCGACTGCTTAGTCGACTCGACGTCGCACGAAGGGAGACAGCGGAAGCACGAGAAGGGCGCCTGGCTGCCGAGGCAACTCGCGACCGTCTCATGAAAGAAAACAATGAGAGGGTCGCTGCAGGAATAGAGCGCGGCAACCAGATCCATAAACTAACAACGGAACTGGACGCCTTCAAGCAAGCGCTCCAATCCAGTGAGGAAAGGGTAAAGGGTCTGGAAGGAATCAATAGGACCCAGGAAACCCGCATTCAATTACTGGAAGCCATGACGCGACCACCGCCCCCTTCTCCTATTCGATTGCCCAAGAAACCGGTCGACAAAGGCAAGCACAGACAGGATCCTGGTCAGCAGGATATTCGGGATTGGGTAAAAGGAGTCAGTGGATCAGGACCCGCTGGCCCTAGTGGGCTCAAACCGGCACACCAGGGAAACCCTGAGCAGCTGCCCTCTAGGGTGCAGATGCCCCCAATGTCCCCGGCACACTCCTACAAGGGAGACGAGGATGACGAGTTGGCGGGAGCACTTTTCGCATTCCCCCCGGAACGACCGATCCCACCGCCCGATCGGGACCGTCGTTCCGCCGCCCCGCCACCAGCATCCTCGGACGAAGTACATAGAAAGTCGTTCCGAGGACCAAAGGTCAACCTCTCAGAGCCATTCGATGGCACCAAGGCAAAAGCGAAGGCATGGCTTGTCGATGTAATGAACTACATCGTCATGAAACCCAGCGAGTTCGAAGATGAACAAAGTAAAATCCGCTGGGCAATGTCTTACATCCGAGGACCACAAATCGACCACTGGAAAGCATCCCTTCTGGAAAGAATGATGGGGGGCCCACCGGTGTATGCCACGCTTCAGGACTTTATCGCGGACTTCAAGAAAATGTATTACCCCGCGAACCCAGAGCTAGAAGGTCAACGGATGCTGCGTAACATGCAGCAAAGATACAAGCCTTGGGAGGAGTTTGAAGCCGAGTGGGAACATTGGGTCAAGGTCTCGGGGTACAAGGATGAGCAGCTGCTGCTCCAACTACTTAGGAATGCCATGCGAAAGGAGCTCTGTGACAGAATATGGGCATCCGAAGGTATTAGTCGAGACGTCAATAGCTACAGCCTATGGAAACAGGTTGCGGCACGACTGGACCTGCAACAGCAGCAGCAGTGGGCATCCACCTTTGAGGACCGAAAGGGCAAGGGGAAAGCAAGAGACTCCAAAACCCGCCAAGTCCATCAAGAGGAAGGCTCTACAACGGTAACGGCCAACGCGGTTAGGACAACAGGGAGAGCGCCCATCAGAAACGTCGATGAGGCAGGAAAAGCGGTACCACACAAGGAAACGGTAGGCGTCGAAAACGAACGCGACAAGCACCGAAAGTGTGGTACTTGTGGAAAGGAAAGGTTGGAAAAGGGGTCGTGCACGGATATATGGCACACCCATTACTACGACGGCAAGGCGCAGTGCTGGCGCAAGAAGGATGCTCAGCCTGCAGCTCGGGCCAGTACGGTAGAAGAAACCGAGGCCGTACGAGCATTCAAGGCGGCCATTGCGGCCAACCCCGCTCTGCTCAACCAGGCGGGTTTTCAATTCGGCAAGGCTTAAGTACGCAAGTCTTGCAGGACTCTCGACTCGTATCGGACGGTTCCATTTCCCCGACCAGTAACATGCGTTCCTCGGTGGTGGAGGCCCAAAAGCCTGAGAAGCGCCCTGGTTCACATGGGTCAACCCTGACCATTAACGGCCATTCCATGGTCACGGAGGTCGCGAGACCTGAGAAGGGCCATGGTTTAGACGGGTCACCAAAAGGTAGGTCCCCAGGGAGAGTCGAGCTGATGGTGGTGGAGGCCCAGCCTGAGAAGCGCCATCAAGCCGTACCTGAAAACACCCTGGAGGGATGTGGGCAGGAGGGTCTAAGCTCAGGAAAGGGAAAATCCAGTACCCCTGACGCAGATGACAGCACACCACCACTCCCTAATGGATCTCGATTTTCTATTCTTTCCACTCTCAACTGTACTTCTAGCACTACGTCGGACAATATGGGTACAAGTAGTGGTGCCCACTTTAATGTAACAGTAGTAGGAGCGAAAACGGGGTCTCGGGATGACGGGACCTTAGCGGTGCCTGATCGAGCTCGGCCGGATCAAGAAGCATCGGTGCTTAATTCCGTGAATAGCTCAATTTCTAACTTTTCTTCAGTTCAGAACACGGACAGTTTGCAAGTGGAAGCTTCGACATCGGCAAGGCGTACACTGAAGAAGAAGGCACAGAAAACCACTCTGCGTGTATTCTTAGATCACCCGCAAGCCATCGTGCCTACTCGCCAAACAGAAGGCGCAGCAGGGTACGATCTGCATTCAGCGGAGGAAGTGATCGTTCCCGGACGTTCCCGTCTCCTCGTAGATACCGGCCTGAAGTTGATGATACCCAGCGGATGCTACGGACGCATCGCTCCATGCTCAGGTCTGGCTGTAAAACATGGAATAGACGTAGGAGCTGGAGTAATAGACTCGAACTATGTCGGTCGAGTAAAGATACTCCTAATCAATACCCTTGATACCCCGTTCCAGATTGAGTATGGGGACCGAGTCGCCCAACTAATCCTGGAACGAAACGATACCCCGATTACCGAAGTCATAACGGAGATAGCAGAAACAGCAAGAGGGACTGCTGGCTTCGGATCGACTGGTACTAAACTGCGAGGACAATTCAACGTCCGAGCAGTACGACGACATCACCAGATCGATATACCCGTAACGATAGAAGTTGGGGATAGGAATATACCCGCCAAAGCCCTTCTAGACTCAGGTTGCACCGGGTGCTGTATCGACGAACAATTCGTATCTAAGTTCCAGATACCTAAAATACCGTTCGATCGACCACTCCGAGTGTTCAACGCGGATGGGACCCCCAACCGAGATGGCGACATGACCCACTATGTACTATTAGATATAGTTATCCAAGGCCATAGAGAGCGCCGATCATTCAATGTGACTACCCTTTCGGACCACGACATGTTCCTCGAGTTCGATTGGTTGGAAGATCACAACCCTGATATCGACTGGGCTAAACGCACGCTTCGCTTCACGCGTTGTAACTGCGGAGAGCTTAAGTTAGAAGATGGGGATAAGGTGCTGGCGTTGGACAGCGACTACATTCGGAAACAATTTTCCGAATACGAACACATACGAGCCACCAAGGCCACTGACCTAGCCATCGCTCAAGGCAAAAGTACTAAAGCCAAGAGCATGCAAGAAGTAGTTCCAGAAGAATACTGGGATTATAAGGAAGTCTTCGAGGAGACTGAATTCGATCAGCTTCCTGAACGCAGAGTATGGGATCACGCCATAGAACTAGTAGACGGCGCGAAACCTTTCTGCGGAAAGGTATATCCAATGAGCGTAAAAGAACAGGAAGCTCTGGATATATTCCTTGAAGAAAACCTCAAGACTGGTCGCATTCGACAGTCTAAATCCCCCTGGGGCGCCCCCTTCTTCTTTGTCAAGAAAAAGGATGGCAAGTTAAGGCCGGTTCAGGACTATAGACGGCTCAATGAAGTAACCAAGAAAAATAAATACCCGCTCCCTCTAATCAATGATTTATTCGACCGGCTTAAGGGAGCCCGGTACTACTCTAAGCTCGACATCTGGTGGGGCTATAATAACATAAGGATCAAGGAAGGAGATGAGGAAAAGGCCGCGTTCGTCACGAACCGAGGTCTATTCGAACCTCTAGTGATGTTCTTCGGACTCACTAATTCACCATCAACGTTCCAAATGATGATGAATGACATCTTCCACGACCTAATCCTCACCGGGAAGGTTATGGTATACCTGGACGATATCTTAATATTCACCAAGGACATGGAGGAACATCGCCAGGTTGTAAAACAAGTACTTAAAATACTCCGGGAACACAAGTTGACGTGCAAACCTGAGAAGTGCGAGTTCCATGTTGAAGAAACCGAGTACCTAGGTCACATCATTGGCCATGGGAAACTTCGCATGGACCCCGCAAAGGTTGCTGGCATTGCAGAATGGCCAGAACCCAGGTCCAAGAAGGACGTTCAACAGTTCCTCGGATTTTGTAATTATTATAGACGTTTTGTGAAAGGCTTCGGCTCCTTAGCCAAGCCTCTTTCGGACCTTACGGGTAACCGAGAATGGGAATGGACGGACACTGAACGAAGTGCCTTCCAAGGTCTCAAGGACCTCCTTACATCGGCCCCAATTGTACACATACCTACGGACGAGGACCCGTTTATGATAGAAGTAGATGCTTCGCAATTCGCCCTCGGGGCAGTTCTTATGCAGAAGCAAGATAATCTTTGGGTACCAGTATCATATTACAGTAGGTCGTTCAAGGACGCCGAGAAGAACTATCAAGTGTACGATAGAGAACTTCTCGCTATTGTAGATTGTCTAGAAGAATGGCGACACTACCTAATACATGCCAAGCATACTGTACAGATCTTCACTGATCACCTTAATCTGACTTACTTTAGGAAACCCCAGAAGATCAACCCCCGACAAGCACGATGGATGTCTTTCCTCGCTGAATACGACTTCGAACTCCATCATATCCCAGGCAAGAAAAACAGCGCAGCAGACGCTCTTAGCAGACGACCAGACTACGACGACGGTATGGATCACTTGGATAATCAGGTCGTATTACCTGCCGAGTTGTTCCGAAGCACCAAAGTTGTAGGGACAGATGCCATCCGCGACCTCTGCGCCATACATTCTTCTGAATATTTATTATGGAAAACTTTGCCTCAAAAGGAGCTCGAGTCAGCCGAGGACGGCACACTCTGGAGGGGGGGTGAAATTCTCATAATTCCAAATAACCAAGAAATAATCGGCAAAGTAATACAGTCCCACCACGATGCCGCGTTCATGGGACACCCAGGAATAGAAAGGACCATGGAACTAATTAAGCGATCGTACTGGTGGCCGGAGATGATCAAAGATGTTACGGCGTATGTGAAAGGTTGTGGGACCTGTCAAAAGGCCAAACCTAACCGCCAACATCGATCAGCACCATTAGAGCCAAACCCAGTTCCAGATCATAACTGGCAGTACATCTCCACGGACCTTATTGTAAAACTACCTACTGTAGACGGGTACGACTCCATCCTTGTATTTGTGGATTTAAAGTCAAAAGACTTCATCGCTATACCCTGCACGGAGTCGATTAACTCGAAGGACTATGCAGACTTGTACATTAAACATGTAATGTCGGCACACGGACTAGCAGAAAGGATATGGTCCGACAGGGGACCACAGTTTGTATCCTCATTTACCAAGGATGTATACCAACAGTTGGGCGTCCAAGGAAATCCTTCTACTGCCTACCACCCTCAGACGGATGGGCAGACTGAACGGATGAACCAGGAAATAGAGACCTACTTAAGAATATACACTTCTTATAGACAGGACGACTGGCCTTCCAAGATACCCCTTGCTATGTTCGCATACTGAAACCATAGACAAGCAAGCACCGGTTATACCCCGTTTTACCTTACGCACGGATACCATCCCTACACGGGAGTCGAAACCAGGAAAGAACCCCGCAACCAATCGGCCGAAGAATGGACGAAAGAGATGGAGGAACTTTCCAAGGACGCAACTAATCACCTTACCAAAGCTAAAGGAATAATGAAGAAGTACCACGATGGCAAATACCCGGAACATGCGGCCTATACCAAAGGCGATCTGGTACTATTAGAAGGAACTAATATTACAACCACTCGACCAAGCAAGAAGCTGGACGATAAACGTTACGGACCATTTAGTATAGTAGAAAAGGTCAGAAAGTCGGCATTCAGACTCAAGCTCCCACCCGCTTGGCGTCATATACACCCCGTCTTCCACGAATCTTTATTAATACCCTATCACCCTGCACAATTTAGTGTACAAAAGGACGATACTACTATATCCGTTCCGGAAGGCGAATCCCCTACCATTAGCCAAATCCTTGACAGCAAAAAGTCCAAAACTGGACTATTATACCTGGTTAAATGGAAGGGGAAGGACGACACCGAGAACACCTGGATACCCCGCTCTACAATAGCAAAGGACTACATCCTACTACTTAATAACTTCCATAAGTTACATCCCAAGGCGCCGAAACCGCCTAATCTCCTCACTATACCCGGTGGTCAAAGGATCCGCGCTCAAGAAGACGAAGAAAGCGACGACGAACCTGACAGTAAAGGAGGAAAGATGACAGAAGAAGAAGAAGAAGAGTGGAAGGAAAAGATCTACTGGGATCACAAAATGATACGATGGTATAAACGCAAGTTCCAAGCCCATGTCGTACTTCACGTACCCCTCGATACCCCAATCGGCCTAGAAATAGGGCTACCCGAGAAGTTCGATATCGTTTGCATCTGGCTAGCGAACCCAGACCACTATATCCACACGGTCTTGTTCGTAGGAACCCCCAAGTCGCGCAACCATCTATTTATATACCCAGTCAACGCCCAGTGGATAGTAGAAGAAGGAAGGATCCAGTGCCCTGAGCGCACTCACGGCTATTATTATCTCGACGATGCGCCAATACCCTGGCAACGAATGCGTTTCAAGGATACCCCGGTGAAGGAAGAAGACGTTTCCAACTATACCACATATGACCCGGAACGTACTCGGACACCGATACCCAAAACCAAATGGAACCTACAAGCCGTACACCCGCGCATCTACGATTAGAATTCAAGCCTCGTGAGGACACTTCGGCCTGGAGGGGGGGTACTGTCACGGTTTTTCCGCGCCACAAGTCTCAAGCGCCCACGGACCATTATTTATCCACCTAGTTACCCTATATAGTATATACCACTACGTCTCCAC
>NW_024468553.1:17634-27245 GCF_001632365.1 Laetiporus sulphureus 93-53
ATGTAAGTGCATTCACTCTCATCGAACGCCGGACGTCGATGTTGCTCTGCGCATGCGCTGACCGTGACGAATACGAGGTTCTGTTGTGTTGAATCATCGCAACCATATGTGGCTCGCCTATCCCAGAATTACTGCGCTTCGCCTTTTCAGCGGCGTCCTGGTGCGTGCCATGACAGCATCCGCAAATTGTGGGTACGAATAACGTGCCCGCGCTGTCCATAGAGTGAACAGACGATGTCGTGTTGAAATCGACGGTCGCTGTCGCACGCATTGCGCACTGCACCACCTGCACATGAACACGGAGCTTGCAGCACACATGTAGGGCTGTCTTGAACAGCCAAGCACTCAGCGTGGCTTCTCAGCGTCCATTTCTCAGCGGTTCCTGTTATCCGGACTGAGTCTCTTGATAGCGCTTGGTTGCGGTGCTATCGATCCCTGAAATTGCAGGCCGATTAAATGCAGCACCGCCTTGAAGCCGTGACACGCCCAACAGCCTCGCAAGGAATTTGTCTTCAGAATCATCGGAGTATGACATGGCGCCGTTGCTACCAGGTCGTGCATGGGAACCTAGCTGAGCTGCGTGTAGTGGTGCGGGCAGCAGACGCGAAGGTGCCACTCACTTTGATGTCCACATAGAGCATGAGAAGTACTCACAGTGCTCCGGATAGTAATAGCTGGAGTCGAGAGGTTCCGAGTACAGTGTGCTGAGACGCTCTTCTTCCGCCGTCCGTAGAACATGCCCGACTCAATTCCACGCCGCTGCACGCTGATGATCCGGTATTGATCGTGCAAGAGTCAGACTTCGACAGCTAACGCTCAACCTGGCCGTGATCCACTCGAATAAGCCTTGGAGTAACCCGGATGCAAGAGCTGCATTTATGAAATAATCAAGTAGTATTGGGCTGCTTGGGTTACATCCCAGCCTTCAATTGTACGCTATCCCGTCGTATAGCGAATTCGTCTCACATAGAAAAAGAAGCGTTAGCAGCCAAGTACTCGATGATGAAATAAATGGCAAGAGACTCACCCATCCTGCTTCTGAGCTTTCCTGCAGCGATAACGATCGCTTCGTCTGAAAGAGATCGCAACTTTCGCGAGATTCTGAGCGTGAACGATCCGTAAGTCGTGTCACCTCTGAGTTGTGGTTCGACCTGCCAAAGACCTTCTCGGTAGTTTCATGACCGAAAGCCTGTTTGTCAGCATCTTGCTTCATTTCTGGCAAGCGCGCTCCGTGGAATGATGCCGCACTACGATCAATGGATCAGAAGAGAGACTATTCGAGCGAAGGCTGGAGGATGTTCCGAGTTGCCAAACTGAGAGGCATCCGCTCAGCCGAACTTATGTCTGCGGAGAGTGGTTCAGAACAGCACAGATGGAGTGAGATCAACTATAAATCAATGTCACCAAGATGCGTCAAACACACCAAAGACAGACCGGACAAACGCGCAACTTTCGTTCGCCCCCCTCCGAGCACTTATCTCCGGATTCATCTACTTTATCCTCCCGCGGCCTGCAGCCCATCAGCACAAGTTGCCTCCCAAGGAACGCAAGGACGTACCCTTGAACCGCACTCCACCCGTATTCCGATCCGCCTCCCGCTACGGTATCGCGCCTCTTTGCTTCTGCCACCTCTCCTGCCTTGCATCGTACTGTCCCTCCATGTCTTACCCCGGCTTGAGTGTTCTCTTTTGCGCTCGCTCTTCAAGGCTCTTCGACTCGGACTTGCCCTTCTGGTGCCGGTGGCGATAGGTGGCGACTCTCGCGAGTCTCTCGCGTGCGCTGCACTGATGCGTGACAGCAGACGCGTACCGTCACGCGTTACGGTGGCGGCGCAATGCCTTTGTTCGTTGACCATCCGACTCACTCCAGTCCTTGACCAGCGCGCCTCAGCTTAGCTTCTAGATGGACGCGTTCACTACTTCACCACCATAGTCTCCAGCTGGTCCTGTACACAGCATCAAGGAGTAAAGAACAGTCATCACGCGCTCAGAAACTGCATCTGGGTCTCGACGATTACAAGCGCTATGGCAGACAGATGATCCTCGACGGGATAGGCCTTCCGGATAGGCAAGTGTCTTTCGATGAACTATGCAAGGCGGCTGACCTGAGGTCCGTTCAGGACAACTAAAGTTACAGAATGCGTCCGTGGTTGTGGTTGGCGCGGGCGGTCTGGGGTGACCTGCTCTGCAGTATCTCGCAGCAGCAGGCGTAGGTGAGTCCTCTTGAGCCCATCAACTGTGCGCGTACCGAGCAGTCTTTCGATCAGGCAGGCTGGGCATCGTTGACCATGATGTCGTGGAGTTGTCCAATCTACAACGGCAAATACTACACACCGAAGCTCGCGTTGGAATGCATAAAGCTCTCTCCGCTGCAGAAGCTATCAAGTTCACGGTGCATCGCACCTGTACGATCGACTCATGCGCTGCAAAAACAGATAATCCCTATATAGCATCAACTCTCGCATGCAACTCACCGCCATCACCACCGCCTTCACCGCGTCCAATGCGCTCTCCTCTCTCCGACTACACCTCATCCTCGACTGCACCGACAACCTCCCCACGCGCTACCTCCTCTCCGACACCGCCGTGCGCCTCGGTCGCCCACTCGTCAGCGGCGCCGCGCAGCAGTTCGACGGCCAGCTGTGCACGTCCAATCTCGGCCCTGGCGAGGGCCCGTGCTTCCGCTGCCTGTTCCCGAAGGCATTGACCCCCACGCTGGCTGGCTCGTGTGAGGAGCTGGGCGTGCTCGGGGTGGTGACTGGTTTCATTGGGAATTTTCAGGCGCTGGAGGCGATCAAGATCATAATGGGCCTGCACGGTGCCTGTGCAGCCTATGAGCTCAGCATTATGAGTGTTAACTCGAAACGTGAACTTATAGATGGGAAGCCGACCATGCTGATATACTCGGCGCTCAGCACGCCGCCATTTCGAAGCATCAGGCTACGCTCTCGACGGCCGATCTGTCCCGCATGCGGTAACGAGCGCGAGAAGGTGGGCACCATCGAAGAAATGGACCATGTCATGTTCTGCGGCGGGGAACGCCCGGATTGGGTCGGCAAAGGTTTAATGGAGGACAGGCCAGGCAGTCGAATACGCGTCAAGGTACGGAGACTCGTCGGTGGCTTATAGGATTCCTTCTGAGTATACACACAGGAATCAAAGATATACTTGAAGGGTGCAGCAATTGGGTACGCGTGTGTACGGTTTCAAAAACAACAAGCCATTCTTAGGCTCTCATGCCTCTGCATCTGTCTGGAAAGCCTCCACAGGCCCTTGACCGTCGTCAATCGTTACCAGTAAGTCTTCGTACCATTCTCACCCCTTAACGTCGCCGACGATCTTTCGTACGTTGTCGACATCGTCCTTCTTCAACTTCCCTGCCTCGGTCACACCGCATATCACCGCCATCACATCAAGTTCGCATTGTGTCCCCCCAGTGGATCGCTCTCCTTACGATCTGCTCTTGTACCTCGATGTCATACCATGTCGATCACAACCGCAAGCTGTTAGGATTTCGGGGCTCGCCATCTGCGACGAGAGAAGAACGGGCGCGCGGACGATCTCCACGCAAGTTATGATAGTTTGGTGGTACTGTTCATCCTGGGTGTGCCTGCGAGCTGATTTGACTCGGTCGTCGGACTGTACGTGCTTTTATTGATTTTGCCGTCCTAATGCTCGCTTTCGCTCAGCTTCCTCCGGACATCAAAGGAAACGACGGGTAGGTAAGCATTACCGCTCTCTGCGCCTCCTTGCACCCGCTGACTTATGCTTCCTTCAGCGTCACACCTATGCGAGCACGCTTTCGTCGTGAACGGCTCGGATCGATGACACGCGGCGCTTCATCGGACGCATCGACGGAGCAAGAATTGATTCCCATTCCCATTGTCTTTGCCGTACGCATTCGTCCAAGTCGTCCTCCCATCCGGCGAGGTTTTGTGCTGACGTTCGCGTCAATGGTTTGTTGTTTCCCTTTGTCTAGTTCCTCGTCTCGCCTTTTCTAGGATATGTATCTCTTCGGTCGGCTTGTGGGTCTGATGTTCTCTCGAAATTGTAGTCTCGGTCTACGGTCTCATCTTCTTCTCTCATTTATATGGTCTCTGCTAATGTCTGTGGCCTCGGTCTGTGTGCATTTGCTCGGTCTTCATCTCGGATTACTCTTGCATATGTCTGGTTTTTCTTTCAGCCACGCTAATGACTTTTGCTACTCCGGCATATTTCAAATGCCTCGAGTAGAAAGAAATTCGCCTTTACTGCTATTATGTAAATTACGTGACTGTCGATGTTACACCGCTTGAGACTCGTTGGGATGGCGCCCTATGGGATCAGGCTGACCACTGAAACCTCTGCTATGCATTCGTAGTCCTATAAGAACGAACCTGCGCAGTAAAGACATAGATACAAATCAAGCGAAGCGAGGGATATACGAAATCTTGTCCGTCGTGTAGTAGTTACATCCGGCACTGAGTACACAAAACTGGCATAGAAATACTGCGGCACAATCGAGAACATATCAGCGATGTGAGGTGAGCGTCATAAAGACTTTCTGCGAAGACGGTGATTACGAGGAAAGCGGGGGGAGAGATCATGATGACCTGGACGAGGCGTAAATGTGATGGTCGGCAAAATAAGACGCGGGTATGCAATAGGCCGTGACAGTGAACATGGCAACGACATGCCGTATCGAAGATCATGGCGGAGGCGCGACGAAAACAGACGAGGTTGGGTGAGAGTACGATGCTCGGTATGAAGTCTGGATATGGGATAGACTTGGCCGGGAAAGAGGGAGAGCGTAGGAGCTGCACGTCCAGGATACGTTCGAAAGGAGAGTGAAGGCGAGATGGTATAACTGCAAAGGCAGTAATTGGCTATGCGGCGGCTTGCTCGGCTAGACGAAGCTGTTTATCGGCCGATTGACTCCCACTCCATGTACTCTCGACGTCCGCCTGAGGTGTCGGTTATAATCAACACTGCATGTATGTGAGTTCAGTCAAGTATCCAAGAAGCGAGGATGACGCACGTCAACATGTTCTTGTCGAACAGTTTAGGAAAACGCGCACAGATCTCTGTGCAACGCCCAACACGCTGTGACTCTCTCAACGGTAATCCGAATAGTCCAATGTCTATAGACACGCCTCGCAGCTTGGGGAAACGTCCCTCGGCCAAAAGCTCATCAATCTGAATGCAGACCTCCGGATCGAAAGCATTAAGCAGGGCATGTGTTCTTTTGCCATCGTTATAGTCTTGTATTTGAAAACCGATATCTTTGATATCTTTTGATGATATTGTGTTGAGCAGAGGCAGCAGCTCACTCTGGATGAAAAGTTCAACATCATTCATTACTAAAGTGCTAACGGCCAGTCGCAGTTGCTGCAGATTGACATTTGCTTCAAAGCTGATAGGGTGCACTCGAGAAGTATGAGCCACGCTGTGCACAGAGCACTGTTTGATGGAATACTCACAGAGCAATGACTGGAAACTGCCACCGACATCCTCCGATGGTCTACGTAAACTGATTTTTGCCGTCTCAAGTCTCGTGCCGGCGACGTTCAGCATGTCTTGAATGAAAGCAACAGCCGCGGCAGAAACTCCTGAATGTAGGTTGAGTGTTTTGAGAACAGCTTGATGCAGCAGACCAAGAAGAATACGTCCAATGTCTTCGAAGCACGACAGGTCATAATGAAAGGAAGTCACTGTCGTCAAAGGCATGCGGTGGCGTTCAGGCAGTGGCGCCATGGACCTCGGTTCGCTCCAGCACAGAGTCCACAAACGAAGGTGCTGCAGACGAGGAAATGAACAGATGAACTGAAAGAAGGGGCTCGCCGATGGCAACATCACCGAATATAGCTTCAATGATGTGAGATGACTGAATTCGTGCAAACTCCAAAACGCTACATTGCGCGTAGGGCTCTGCTCGAAGCTGACAGCGGTGAGGGTGAGCTTGTCCAGGTTTGGAAGTTTCCCTGCGAGCATCACGAGAATCGATGCCCACTCCGGACCTGTCTTGAAAGGCCCGATCTGTAAGCGTCGCACACGGGCACCGAGGAGGGGTGTCTGCTTCAGTGACCTCAAAAAGATGAATGCCTTTTTCCGATTGTGGAGCACGGGCTCCTCGAAAAGGACCGCGCGGCTCTCGGAGTACCACCCTCGGCAAACGAGGGCGCATTTCAACAGAGCCCGTCTCTCGTCATACCATAAAGAGGACGGATCGAGATGGTCGATAATGCGCTCGCAGATCTCGGGCGGAAGCCGAGGCTGAGGGTTATTGATCGGCGGGGCTGGATTGGCGCCTAGTGAAGCGCCCATGGCAGGATCGAACGGCTTGTGTCCTTATATGAGCAAGTGCCCGAGAACACGATTGCGGCTGCTCACGAGTGATTATAATGTGCACGAGACGTGGAGGATGATCACGATGCAGAGGATGTCGATGAGCGGGAATGAGAGCGGGATGGACGGGCTGCGGTGACTGGAGGTGTGGAACCTCTTATATACGTGAACAACGCTTCGATTCTGCAGAACCGCAGACCTTCACGAGTCCGATACGGTCCGCTGGCGCTCACACAGCCTCTATTGGCGAAAATTGATCATCGCCTACCGCATTGTGCAACGATAGAGGCTGTGGCACTGTAGCACTGGACGAACTTCAGTTCCTACGTTCGCTGTCTGTTACCCGGAAATTAAGGACGCACGACACAGCACAACGATGTAAGTGCATTCACTCTTATCGAGCGCCGTACGTCGATGTCGCTCTGCACATCCGCTGACCGTCACGAACACAATGTCCTGTTGTGTTGCTTATCGTGAATCATCGCAATCATATGAGGCTCGCCTATCCCAGAATCACTGCCCTCCGCCTTCTCAGCTGCGTCCTGGCGCATGCCATGGACAGCATTCGCAAGATGTAGGTATGAATCACGCGCCCGCGCTATCCATAGAGTGAACGGAGGATGTTGCGTTAGAATTGACGGTCGCTGTGGCAGGCACTGCGCACTGCACCACCTGCCCATGAACACGGAGCTTGCACACACATGTAGGGCTGTCTTGAACGCCCATGCCACTCAACCTGGCTTCTCTGCTTCCGTTTCTCAGCGGCTCCTGTTATCAGGCCCCGAGTCTCCCAATAGCGCTTGGTTGCGGTGCTATCGATCCCTGAAATTGCAGGCCGATTCAATGCAGCACTGCCTTGAGGCCGTAACACACCCAACAGCCTCGCAAGGAATGTGTCTTCAGGATCATCGTAGTATGGCATGGCGCCGTTGTAACCAGGTCGTGCATGGGAACTGACCGACCTGCGTGTAGCCGTGCAGGCAGAAGACGAGAAGGTGCCGCTCACTTTGATGTTCACCAAAAGTGATCAGCGCGCTAAGGAGAATACTGGGTCCAACAGCTCCAGTTGAGACACCGAGCACAATGCGATGGAATGATCTCCTGCCGTCATCAGCAGAACATATCCGACTCATTTCTCCGCTGCTGTACGGCGACGAACTGACAATTACTAGTGTTCATCGTGCAGGAATCAGATCTAGACAACTTACGATCAAAGACAGATCCAATGAACGCGCAACATTCACTCGCCCCTCCGCGCACGTATCTCAGAATCGACATATTTTATGCTCCCGCGGCCTGCAGCCCATCAGCACGAGGACCCCTGCCAATAAACACATGGACGCACCCTTGAACCATATCCCACCTGTTCCCTCTCCAGCAGGTCCAGCTCGTGTCTCTTTGCCTCCGCTAGACACTCCTTCTTCTCCCCCTCCAGCCTCGCGTCGTACTATCCCTCCACCTTTTCACCCGGCTCGAGTGTTCTCTTTTGCGCACGCTCTTGCTCCTCGTCCCGGACTTGCTCCTCTTGTGCCGGTGTCGACCCTCGCGTGTGCTGATGCGTGACAGCAGACGCGTACCGTCACGCGTTACGGTAGCGGCGCAATGTTTGTTGACCTTCCAGGATCGCGAACGCGGTGCACTCACCAAGTATCCCGCCGAGAGCGCTACAACCGATGTCGACAAGGCTTGTCACGCCGTCGAGCACATCGTCCACCAAGCCGAGAATACTCGGGTCCGACGCGTCGCCGACGGTGATGCAACATTTGGTGGAGCCCGTGTTGCACTGCCCGCTGGAGCCGTAGTTGGGCATGGGCGTAGCGGTGGCGGCTGTGGGCGGAATGGTCGGGAAGGGGAGAGTAGAGGGCGTCTAGCTAGACGGGATGCATAAGGGCCAGGTGGTGGGCCACACGGCGCTCGGGATCATGTCGGTCGTGAAGACGGTCTCGGGCTCAGGCCAGGCCCAAGTGGACGAGGACGACTCGATGGCCCGGCTCCAAGTGGGCACGACAGATGAGGACGACTCGCTAGTGGATGGACGTGGTGGCAGTCGGGCAGACGTTAATGGTAACCGGCTCGTAAGTGGAGGCGGCGCGCACAGCGACGAGCATGGCGGCAGAGATGATGGTGAGGCTCTGCTTGGAATGAATTGTGTGGCAGAAAGGAGCGGCGGTCAACAAGCGAGTGATGTCGATGATTGCTGGAGGGACGGTCAGTGTGCTGCGAGCAAAGTTTAAAGAAAACGTACATGAACGAGCGAGCGAGCGGGAACTCAAAGGCGCGTGGTATTTATTGCGGAGAGGATGGATGGCTGCGATGTCGTTCAAACTGCTGTCGCGCGGTCTGCGAACGTGAAGTTGACATGCGAAGGAGACTCATTGCGCGCGGAGGTCAACCCCTGCACTCCCTAGTGCATCGTTGAGCGTTTCCACCGAGCTCGATGCAACTGTGCACGCAGCAGACGAGACCTAAAGCTGTACAGGCTGCTGTGCGGTCTGCGGTGCGGGAAACGTGTACGAATCTTGCGCCTGTTGTTGATAGCCTATTAGCACGGCTGGTGTGCCTGGTAATAGCTCGCTCTACACGAATATATGACTGGATGTGCAGCATCGACAGCGTATACTCCAGTACGTAGATTGCTGTGAGGAGCAACGCACGATTGCCCCATTGTGCGGCCGAGAATGTTGGCACTGGTGTTTGCGAGTCGTGCCCTTGCTTCATTGTGAGAGAAAGCAGAAGAGCTGGGAATGGTCATCTCAGGGTCGTTCAGCACGTCGTGAATCAATCAAGCTGGGGGCAGAGAGGTAGAGAGTGTCGAGGTGAGCGACCAGGCGCGTTGTGGCCAGCCTTTCGGTGGCAGTGACCCGGGTACTGCCCGAGGACGAATGCTTTCGCCCCTCTGACACCCCTGATCGAACACCTCGGCCAATATTCAGCCTTTTTTTTTTATATACAATTTATATCCTGCCCCGAAGGGGCGGTCGGAGGTGTGTAAATACATGTCTTGTAACAACGGAGGACCAGACGCATCTGGGGGGGGCCAATATTCAGCCACACTCCCCTTAGGCTCTCCTCGTACTACCTGTCCGTTCGTACCTGCACGCTGAGCACCTGCGCTGTCCACTGTCCATTGAAGTAGAGAGCAGGACATAGCAGATGATGGTGAGCATCACACCCGCAGTTCTAAGCACAATTCACGTTCCATCGCCCTCCGCGTCGTCTGTCAATATTTCCTCCATGGCCAATGCAAGTTCGATGGTCAATGCAAGAATGAGCACTCCCGCGACGGTA
>NW_024468553.1:29045-188244 GCF_001632365.1 Laetiporus sulphureus 93-53
TGGGTATCTTTGCTGTTCATGTGGTTCGTGAGGATGATCACTTGGATAACGTACGCGTGAATCCGTTTACTGGTATACCGGCCCACAGATGAGCACGCGATTGTCTGATCCGCATATCGCGAGTCGGACGGACAGACCGTTGGCACCGTCAGGGCTCGGCTCGGCAGACGCGTCGAACGTGGTCCAACCGTCAGGCTTGTCCAGATGGATGGCTTGCACGTCTTGCAGATCATGGAGCCCAGTTCCGGCAAGCACAGCGATGGTCGCTACTGAGGTATATGCTGAGTTTCTGGGGGAAAAACCCGGGTGAGCGGGTGTGCGTTACGGTTGTTCGCGGACCTGGAGAGTTCCGCACTTGGATGGCTACTTTGCGAGGAAATTCGACCGTGGTGAAGTGCAGTTGGGGGTCCATCTGAACCGCGATATCGCCATTAGTATCGTTCGAGAATCAGCCAGAGAGTTGAAATGCTGATGCTTACTGCAGAACGTGTCTGGATCGTCATCACGCAGACATTCCGGGCCGAAGCCAAACTTGTACGAAGACACGGACCACTTTGTTAAGTGTCCGATGTCAGGCCACGGCAGAAATGGGGATTTTCTTCCTACCAGGAGAGATTGACTTCCCGCATTGGACGAGGAAGTGGAAGGTATCGGATTCGCGTACCAGCATGCATGATGGGTGTGCCGTCCGCGGAGGGGTAGGCGAAATGGTTGATGCCAATAGGGCCTGCCGTACTCACGCTGGTCATTGAGGGTATCTATGGGCAGAACGGTTTTCATGAAGAGTTGCTTGCCACCGACATCACGCGATCAGTGAGATGCGAACGTCGCCACTTGATTGAGAGGATGGAATGCGGTGAATGTGGTCAGAATGGCGGCGATGGCAGCACGTAGAGTAGGATAAGGATGTCAGAGCCAAATCCACTGGAGAGGAGAGGCGGGCACAGTTGCTTGGACTTTGATCGCAGTTGTGGCCGGTGCCACGTGGCTTATGATGTTAACGTTGATCCCGATGATCTCGGAGGCAAATTCGGTCCACCCGGTGGAGGTCAACTTCGTCTCTGCTCAGATGGACGCGTTCACTACTTCACCACCAATGTCTCCAGCAGGTCCTGTCAAGAGCGTCAAGGAGTAGAGGACAGTCATCATGCGCTCGCAATCCGCATCTCTGCACCACGACGATTACAATCGCTATGGCAGACAGACGATCCTCAACGGGATAGGCCTTCCAGGTAGGCCAGTGTCCCTCTATGAACTATGTAAGGCAGCTGACCTGAGGTCCGTTCAGGGCAACTGAGGCTTCGGAATGCGTCCGTAGTTGTGGTTGGCGCGGGCGGTCTGGGATGTCCTGCTCTGCAGTATCTCGCAGCAGCAGGCGTAGGTGAGTCCTCTTGAGCCACTCAACTCTGCGCGTACTGAAGAGTCCTTCGATCAGGCAGGTTGAATATCATTGACCATGATATCGTGGAGCTGTCCAACCTGCAGCGGCAGATATTACACACCGAAGCTCGCGTTGGAATGCACAAAGCCGTCATCGCTGCGAAACTCCTATATAGCATAAACTCCCGCATCTCCGTGTCCGCCATCACCACTGCCTTCACCGCGTCCAACGCGCTCTCTCTCCTCTCCGGTTATGATCTCATCCTCGACTGCACCGGCAACCTCCCACGTGCTACCTCCTCTCCGACACCGCCATGCGCCTCGGCCGCCAGCTCGTCAGCGGCGCCGCGCAGCACTTCGACGGCCAGTTGTGCACGTACAACCTCGGCCTTGGGCCCGTGCTTCCGCTGCCTGTTCCCGAAGCCGGCCCTCGAGCTGGCAGGCTCGTGCGAGGAGCTGGGCGTGCTCGGTGCGGTGACGAGCGGCGTTGCGAAATTGCAGGCGCTGGAGGTGGTCAAGATCATTACGGGCCTGCATGGTGCGTGTGCAGCCTATGAGCTCAGCATTACGGGTGCTAACTCGAAACGTGAACTTATAGATAAGAAGCCGACCATGCTGATGTATTCGGCACTCAGCACGCCGCCATTTCGCAGCGTCAGGCTGCGCTCTCGACGGCCGACCTGTCACGCGTGCGGAAACGAGCGCGAGAAGGAGGACATCATCGAAGAAATGAACTACGTACATTCTGCGGGTGTACACGCCCAGATTGGGTCGGCAGAGGCTTAATTGAGGGCAGGCCGGGCAGCCGAATCCGCCCCAAGGTACGAAGAGCCTCAACGGTTTATGGGATTCCTTCTGATGTACACACAGGAACTGAAAATGATATTTGACTCCGGCAAGAAGGTGCGGACTGTGGATGTCAGGCAGCCGACTGAGTTTGGGATCTGCCACCTCCCGGGGTCGACCAGTGCGTGTCGCCTCTCCAACCACTGAGCATACCTCACGTTCACCTGTTCAGACATACCTATCAAAGAACTCGTAGCCAACCCGTTACTGCATATCTCACATCCCGACTCCAAGACATCACTTAATGGAGATGGCTTGCCTGACGAACCGTCTGAGGACCTATCAGCAGAGACAACGCCAGTGGAGACATACGTGATCTGCCGCCTTGGAAACGACTCGCAGCTCGATGTCGACGCTCTGCTGAGTGCGGGCGCAATCGGGACGGTGAAGGACTTGGCAGGTGGATTGAGAGCATGGGCGATGGAGGTGGACGAGACCTTCCCGGTTTATTAGGAATAGCAAGAAGCAAAGGATAGTCCCGAGCAGTATAGACTACATCGATGACGAGATGCAAGTACGATGTCTGTGTCCTCTACGGGATGCGCGTCCTGCAGGGGAATCTGACGACACTCACCCACGCTGTTCCTTGAGCATTCCCGTCAACGATGATCATGTGCACTTCGTCTGAACGTTACCATTGCCATAGACTCATCGCAGGATGGACTCTGTGAGGTCTCGGCGTGCGAATGATTCGTGACTAGCACCTCGAGTTGTATTTCCGTCTTCTAAAGATCTTCGAACTCCGAGTTCCCGGTCATCTCGTGTGCGAATGCGAATCGACATACTTCATCCTCCTGCAGCCTGCAGCCCATCAGCATGAGACTGCTTTGAAAGGGACGCATGGACGCACCCTTGAAATGCACCCCGCCGGTGTTCTCTACCTGTCCTGCCGCTTCAGCGTCTCCAGCTCACGCCTCTTTGCCTCTGCCAGGCGTTCCTTCTCCTCCCTCGGCGCAGCTTGGGTGTCTGCAAGCGCGAACGATCTCTGTTGTGCTCGATAACCTTGGCTCTTCGACTCGAACTCGCTCTTGCGGTGGCGATGCTTACGCTCGGAATCAACGTGGCGGGTGACGGTACCGGCGCTTCTCGAGGTGGCGGATCTCAGATCTCAGATCTCATCGCTCGCTCTCGTGCCCTCATCACGATCACTTCTTCACTTCTCATGGTAAACAAGAGCTTACTACTATTGAATCGTCTCTGCACACTCATCCTCGGGCTCGACAGGAGGCATGCGTATCATTTGTTCAAGGTTGTGTATCGCTAAAGGCTTGTTAATGAAATAATTGGTTCGCATATTGGGAGTACTCAAATTCATGCGCGCATTATTGGAATGTGAACACCACGACCACGTCAGAGTCATATCATCAGGGTATCCCATTATAGCAGAATGCAGGCTCTGCCTTACCGGTGCGTTCACATGATCCCTTTTGCCCTCGGAATGCTGTTTGCGTACCTCAGCCACACAGCCCAGTTTTGCGTTCCCAACTACGGCTTGCATGCGCACTTCAGTCTGCGACGACGGACCAGAGGTAGTGACCTTGGAGGTAGACGTAACGGGTCCGACTACGTTCAGCGCGTGAAACGCGGTCTCGAACGACAATTCGGTGATCGTCTTCACGCTGACATCTGTGCCTGGGTCTACCTGCACCGGTACCCTCACGTCCAGCCTACAGTCTGTCTGCAGGCAAGATCGAGCTGCATCCTCCTCGTCCCCCACCATGCCAGAGAACGCCTTGCCTCTTTTGACGCTCCGTCACTGTAGCATACGCGGACATGGCCATCAACACGTCAAGGTTCTTGCCACGATGCGCATTGACAAGGTCGTCGACCTACCCATCCCAGACAAAGTCGCCTCAGCGGAGAATACAGATCTAGCCATAGATGCTCCCATCCCAGACGAGTGCAACACAAGACTCGCCGCGTTCCTCACCCTGAGCATTCCGACCAGGAGAGCGACGCATGCCTTCCGCGTTTCGAGGGTGCGGCCGTGAGCAACCTCATGGCTCTTCCGCGACGCTGACGTTCCCATCTCTCGGGGCCTCGTAGCCTACAATACACTCTTTCGGATCGCGATGTCGCCGGTCATACATCTCTCTATTCCAATCACTCGCTCGCCACTGACTGCTCGACATCGTGGGCGATCTAACGGTATCGACCAACAGAAGCCACTTTCTCTCGGCTTTCTTTTCGATGCAGGATACTGCTGAAAGAGCCCAGCATGTCGCTCTCTAAAGTCTCGTTTCTTTGCTTCCGTCCATCAAACTTCAATAGACCTTGATCATCGTCAATCGTTGACAGTAAGCTTTTGTACCGTTCTTCCCCCTTAAAATTGCTGACGATCTCTCGTAAATGGTCAGGATCTTCCCTTTTCGACTTCCCTGTCTCGCTCACACCGCGCCTCACCGCCATCACGTCGAGTTCGCATTGCGTCCCTCCAGTGGACCGCTCTCCTTACGATCTGGTCTTGTATCTCGATGTCATGTCATGTCGGTCACAGCCGCAAGCTGCTAGAATTTCGGGGCTCCCCATCTGCGACGAGAGAAGAACGGGCGCGCGGACGATCTCCACGCAAGTTATGATAGTTTGGTAGCACTGTTGATCCAGGGTGCGTCTGCGAACTCATTTGAGTCGATCGTTCGAACCGTACGTGCTTTTATTGATTGTGCTGTCCTAATTTTTGTTTTCACTTAGCTTCCTCCGGACATCAAAGGAAACGACGGGAAGGTAACCATTACTGCTCTTTGTGCCTCCTTTCCCTCGCAGACTGATGCTCCTTTCAGCGTCACACCTACGCGAGCATACTTTCATCGTGAACGGCTCGGATCGACGACACGCGGCGCTTCATAGGACGCATCGGCGTCGCAAAAATATAGTCCCATTCCCACCGTCTTTGCCGTGCGCATTCGTTCAAGGCAATCTTCTGTTCGGCGAGGTTTTGTGCTGATGTTTATCTCAATGGTTTGTTGTACCCCTTTTGTCCTGTTCCTCGTCTCGCCTTTTCTAGGATATGTATCGTCGTTTTGTGGTTCTGATGTAATCGCTCGTTATGGCAGTCTCGGTCTAAGGTCTCGTCTTCTTCCTCTCATTTATATGGTCTCTCCTGACGTCTCTGGCTTCGGTCTCTATGTACTTGTTCGGTGTTCGTCTCGGATTGCTCTTGCATATATCTGGTCTCCCTTTCAGCCGCGCGAGTGGCTTTTCTACTCCGGCCATCGCTGGTATTTCGCCTCGAGTGCGAAATGATGAACTCTCCTACCATTGTAATGTAAATCACACGACTATCGATATCTCACGTCCTGACACTCGCTGCGCCGTCACGTCATGCCCGTGATCAGGCTGATTGCTGAAGCATCTAGTCTGCATTTGTAGTCCTATTAGAACGAAAGCGCACAGTAGGGACATAGCTATAGATCAAGCGAAGCGAGGAATAGTAACACGGAAACCTGTCCGTCGTGTAGTAGTTACATCCGGCACTGAGTACATAAAACTGGCATAAACTGCGCGACGTTCGAGAACATAATAGCGATGTGAGGTGAGCGTCGTAAGGACTTCTTGCGAAGACGGTGATTACGGGGAAAGCGGGTAGAGAGATCATGGTGACCACGGACGAGGGCGTAACTGTGATTGTCGACGAAATGGTATGCGGGTATGCAATAGGCCAACCTGACCATGGCAACGACACGCCATGTCCAGGATCACGGCGACGGCATGATGAAAGTGGACGAGGAGGTTGAAGGAGGGTACGACGTTCCGGCTGCAGTCTGGATACTTTGTAGATGAGATGGGATTCGGCCGGGGGGGGGGTGGTCGCCACCGTAGGAGCTGCGGGCCCAGGATGATTTGGAGGGAAAGTGAAGGCGAGATGGCACGACTGCAAGGCAGTATTTGCCTATGCGGCGGCTTGCTCGATTGGATGAGGCTGCTTATTGGCCAGTTGTTTCGCCTTCAATGCCCTCTCAGCGTAACTCGGAAATTGGCATCCGTTATAATAAATACTGCATGCATGTGAGTTCAGTCAGGTATCCAAGAAGCGAGGATGACGCACATCAACATGTTCATGTCAATCAGTTTAGGAAAACGCGCACAGATCTCTGTGCAAAACTCAACATGCTGCGAGTCATCCAAATCAAGATTGAGTAGTTCAATGTCTATAGACACGTCTCGCAGCTTGGGGAAATGTCCCTCAGCCAAAAGCTCATCAATCTGGGTGCAGACCTCTGGATCAAATGCATTAAGCAAGGCATCTGTTTCCCATTCGTCACCACGACTTATTATGAACTTGATTTCTTTGAGATCTTTTGATGATATTGTGTTGAGCAGAGGCAGCAGCACAGTCTGGACAAACAGTTCAACATCATTCATTTTCATAGTGTCGATGCCCAGTTGCAGTGCCTGCAGATTGACGTTTGCTTCAAAGCTGATAGGATGCACTCCAGAAGTATAAGCCATGCTGTGCATGGAGCACTGTTTGATGGAATACTTACGGAGCAAGGACTGTACATTGTCATCGGTATCTCCGGGTCTTAGTGCGCGGAAACCAATTTCTGCCTTCTCAAGGCTCTTGCCGGCTATGTTCAGCATGCCTTGAGTGAAAGCAAGAGCCGCCGCGGAGACTGGTGAACGTAGCCTGAGGGTTTCGAGCATAGCCTGATCCAGCAGGCTGAGAAGGATATGTCCGATGCCTTCGAAGCATGACAGATCATATTCAAGGGAAGTCACTGTCGTCAAAGGCATGTGGTGGCGTTCAGGCAGTGGAGCCATGGACGTCGGTTTGCTCCAGTGCAGGTTGCAGCAAGTAAGAGACTGCAGCTGAGGAAATGAAGAGATGACTTGAAAGAAGGGGCTCGCCGATGGCAACGTCACATATTCTAGCTCCAGTGATGTGAGATGACTGAATTCGTGCAAGCTCCAAAACGCTAAACTGCGCATGTGCTCGAAGCTGACGCGGTAGACGCTGAGCGAGGCCAGCTTTGGAAGTTTCCCTGCCAGCATCACGAGAATCGATGCTAACTCCAGCACTGTCGTCGAATACCCGATCTCTAAACGTCGCACACGGGCATCGAGGAGAGGCATCTGCGTCAGTGACCTCGCAAAGGCCATCGCCCCTCTCCGAGTGCGGAGTGAGGGCTCCTCGAAAAGGACCGCGCGGCTCTCGGAGTACCACCCTCGGCAAACGAGAGCGCAGTTCAACAGAGTCTGTCTATCGTCATTCCATTTCAAAGGGTACGGATCGAGATGGTCGATGATGCGCTCGCAGATCTCGGGCGGAAGCCGAGGCTGAGGGTTATTGACAGGCAGAGCTGCATTGGAGCCTAGTGAAGCGGCCATGGCAGGATCGGACGGCTTGTGTCTTTATATGAGCAGGTATCCGAGGATACGATTGCGGCTGCTCACGAGTGATTCTAATGTGCACGAGACGTGGTTTGTCAAAATGAAGGATGATAACGATGCAGAGGATGTCGATGAGAGGGAATAAGAGTAGGCTGGACAGGAAGATCCAAGTCACGTGGATTGTAGCCCGACTCTGACTCAGCCAAAGCGTTATTGTCAGAGATGAAGAGCCAAGTTGAACCTGGGGACTCCAGGTCAACTATTAAGTACAAATAAACCTAACCTAACGAAGCGTTATTGTCAGGGATGAAGAGCCAAGTTGAACCTGGAGACTTCAGGTCAACCTGCACTGATATATATACTACTAAATACAAATACAAACATACATCTAGTGTGGCTGAAACTTTATGCTACGACATAATGTTCGAGTAGCCGAGGCTGCTTACTGATCTACATCGAGTATCCTGAGTAAGCCCATAGATATCAGTCACATGCCTAGTCCATGTCCAAGTTCATACAGTATGTATGCTAAGAATGGTCCTTATCACATGTCCAAGCCTTGTCTGATATATCCTAAGACCTTTCACGGCAGACATGGTGTGATTTATCAATGTGAAAAATTGTATGTAAATGTCGACTGATTTCTTGCATATGCGACAAATATTTGCAACCATGACATTTCATCTTGAAAATGTTTCACTTTGGCTGCTAATGTGCACTATTTGCCATTTACATGCTACATTGGCAAACCTTTGCCACAAATGTAAAACATCAGCTGACATTTCTACATCATTTTTTGCACTGATAAATCACATTCCACATGATGTAAGGAATTTGGCTATTATAGTGAAGATGGACCATGGGTATCTCGGGCACGTGGTCCCTTAGCTGCGGTTTGACCTGCTTTTGGGAATATTATTATGTAATCACTGCATTTACGTTATGTGCTCGTGAGCCTAGGTCGCTTCATTATTGTAACTCCAAAATACTCGTACAGTCGTACTCAACCTCTCAATATTCAATATTCAATGGCGATGGTGACCTGTGAATGTATCCCGGTCTCTCAGATCTCATGGCTACTGCAGCCCTCTGGTGGGGGGTTGCTACCTGTAGATCTTGTATTTGTCAACTGTGGGATATAGGTGAGTTTTCTGTATTGTTCAGATTGTCTGCTCTGCTTTCAGTTCACTCGACCGTATCGTTTAAGGGGATAAAGCTCATGAGCTCCATAGACTCTTCATGGTCCATTAATGTTCGTGCTGATGCTCTGAACATCCTGTTGTCATTTATTGCTCACCGACTTCTGGTCCGGAACCTCAGGGACACTGCTCGTTTGCACAGCATAGGACACGACTCATGGAGGTGAATGCTGGGTGGCATGGAAGCTTCCTTGCTCGAGCATCGGTGTGGAATGGTTTGTCCATCTGCTGTGATTATCTTCGAGTTTGTTGATGATAGTTTACATTCTGTTATGCTCGATGGAGAGTGCATTTTCAATTGTCGCGAAGGTTGTGATGAACACTCTGCATTATCCAGAGACCTTTCACTCAGATACTGTTGCTGCTCAGGTAACCAAATCGTGCGTATAGTTCAGATCACTTTGTGATCGTTACTGACATCCGGCTTTCTCGCAAGATGGTGGACAAAGTTGCTCGAGACTATCAGCCCTAATTTCAAGAAATGCTTCATCGATGCTATGCACCTGTACTTCAAGGCCATCATGCAACAGGTTGCCGATCGTGCATCGATGAGGGTTCTGAAGCTAGTGGCCTACATGCAACAGGTTGCCGATCGTGCATCGATGAGGGTTCTGAAGCTAGCGGCCTACATTCACTTGCATCGCAAAATCAGTGAATGCGAGATGTTCTTTGTCCTCATTGAGTATGCTGTCCACATCGACCTTCCTGATGAGGTCTACGAGCATCCTCATTTTCAAGGTCTAATGTCTATTACCAATGACAGCATCAGCTGGGTTAACGTGAGTAATCACGCTTTTGTCCGCCGATAAGCAAGGACACTTTGTGGGTTATTATAATCTATGATTATCTGCTGGACCGCTTCCTGATCTCAAGTGGATGACTGCAGTGGACTGGTATTTTCACCCATGTCATTGATTGTGGCAGGGGATTGCCACCAGTGGAACTGGATTGTGTGTTGTCGAAATGCCTGCTGATGACCTTATATATACATTCGACTTCGTTTTATTAACTACTGTGGCTGGTGCCCTCTGGTGGCACGTGGGCTTTACATGAAGTCATGCGAGAACTTATTGGTCATGAATGCTGGCTCTGCTCAAGGGTATATCTGTTGTTCCACATATTCACTCAGGCAACTGTATCGGGCTCTGTTACATGTCCCTCCTTGCCGCTACCATCGCATCCATGAGCACCTTTACCAATTCTGTTCCCTCCAGTGGCATTGAAAAGTGAAGATCATTTGAGTATTTTGTGAGACTGGTGGAATTTGGACATGATGGCCTTAGATGGTACCATGTAATGTAATCGCGCGCGATTGTAGCAAATGGACGTCATTTGGAACCGGCGCTTGGCGCCAACTCCACCCAAGTCATGTCTGCCGTGTTTCTCCGAAGTCTACTCCGGGATCACATGCACAACTCTTGTCACGTGTTGGTCACATATGTAGTGATGTGAGAAATGAATATTTGGAGACCGTGACACGGCGACTTGGAGGTGTGGAACCTCTTATATACGTAACGAACAGTTCGGTACCATAGAACCGCAAATCTTCACGAGTCCGATACGGTCTGCTGGCGCTCACACAGCCTCTATTGGTGGCACTTGATCATCGCATACCTCCATTGTGTTGAAGGATAGAGGCTGTGGCACTGTAGCACTGGACAAATTTGAGTTCGTACGTTCGCTGTCTGTTACTCGGAGATTAAGGACGCACATTACAGCACAGCGATGTAACTGCATTCACTCCCTTATCGAACGCCGGACGTCAATGTTGCTCCGCACATCCGCTGACCGTGACGAATACGATGTTCTGCTTGCTGCTTACGTTGAACCATCGCAACTCGCCTACCCAGAGTCACTGCCCTTCGCCTTTTCAGCTGCGTCCTGGTGCGTGCCATGGACAGCATCCACAAAATATGGGTACGAGTACCGGGCCTGCGCTATCCATAGAGTGAACGGAGGATGTCGTGTAGAAATCGACAGTCGCGGTAGCAGGCATTGCGCATTGCACCACCTGCCCGTGAACACAGAGCTTTCAGCACACGTGTACAGCTGTTTCGAACAGCCATACGCTCAGCCTGGCTTCTCGCCTTCCATTTCTCAGCGGCTCCTGTTTTCGCAAGCTCCAGTCTCCCCAATAGCGCTTGATTGCAGTGCAATCGATCCCTGAAGTTGAAGGTCGATCAAGTACAGCACCGCCTTGAACCTGTGACATGCCCAACAGCCATTGTGTGTCTACAGGGTGATCAGAGCCTGACATAGCATTGTTGGTACCTGGTCGTGCATGAGAGCCTATCTGAGCTGCATGTGGTCGCACAGGTAGGAGACGAGGAAGGCGCCTGAGATTAGATGGCAAGACCGCACAGTCTAGCCCGACAAGCATGCGTTAACCCTCTACCAGCGCGAAGTGAGTATGGGTGGAGCAGCAACACACTAGACGAGTAGAGAATCAGTGGTGTTCCAATCTCTCCTTGCTGATCCGTGCGATGTACGTCTTGCTGACAACATTGACTGCAATGGCCCTGAGTGAACAATTGGGTGGGTGGACGCGTGAGAGAATAAGACCCACAGGCTTCCATGTAGCGGTCAAGGCAGCGTGCGAGACATGTCTTGTGGCGGGAAACATGTGGAGCGTGCGTAAGCTCAAGGGCACGAGCGTGGAAAGCAGCAACCGACCTCTTCGGAACTCGACAATGAAGTCGAGGGTTTTGTGACACATTTTGCGAAGCACTTTTCGTTCGTTTTCTGCGATACGTGCAATTCAAGAGCGCTTGAGCACACGATGGAAACATGATGCTCACGTTCATGAGTTCCTGTGCGTTAGCCAGGGCAATCTCGCTCCGGACGGATTGCATAACTGCCTCCTTGCGAGCCGCCATGTCTGCGCGATCGCATTCAGTTGTTTCCGTCGAATTCCTGCCAGGGTTCATGCTCACCTGAGGCGGGCGCCGTGCTGGTGGAACCAAATAAGCTGGACATGTTGAGATTTGGAGGAGGGAGGGGAAGGAGGGAAGTTGGCTCGCTGCAGCCACTGCCGCGCTGCGATTCAAAAATACAAGGTCACGTGGTGAACGCGGTTCTTGATCGCAAGCTGAGATGAGATGGTCCGCTTTACCAAAAACCTCTGCGGGTACTTGCAAAGCTCGGTTTGATAATTGTTCTGAACTGAATGGGAAATCGCGAGTCGACTGGGGACGAGCAAGCCGAGGATGGACTCCCAGCTGCTCCGCCGGATTACTATGCCTTGCTCGAGGTCGACGAGTCCGCGACGACGGACGACATCAGAGTATGCTTCTCTACAATGAAGCAGATATCGTGGCTCATTCTGGGTGTCTACTCCATGCAGCGCTCGTTCAGGAGGCTAGCACTGGTTCACCATCCAGACAAAAATGTGGACGATGTGGAAAGAGCCACGAAGCGGTTCGCAGCATTGCAACAAGCGTACGAGGTGTGCATTTTTGGCTTTCCTCAGTCGACCTGCAGACTGATCGGTCCGTGATACCAAAGGTTCTCAGCGATGATCAAGTGAGCCGATGTTTACTTGTATCTGTCTCTCGCAGGCTCACCCTCCGTGTCAAGTAGGAGAGGGCTTGGTATGACAACCACAAGGCTTCCCTCGTCCCTGAGCCCGATGCTCAAACCGTGTTCGAGGAAATCAAGAGAGGGGCGCCTCCTCCTCGAGCTCGTGGCCGAGGCTTGACTGTCCGGCACCTCGCTCTGTTCCTCGATATCTCTATCTATCATGGATTTGATGACGGCCCGGATGTATGTGCTAGTGCCTTTGTTTCAGCGACATGTCATTCAAAATCCCGGTTCGCAGAGCTTTTTCACAATATACCGAAACTTGTTCGACCGCCTGGCTTACGACGAAAAACAATACGTCGACATGACACTCCCGTCCTTTGGCGATTCGACATGGCCCTGGGCGCCTCCATCAAAGACGGAACAAGAGAAGGCAGCACGAACGTTCTACAATTTCTGGCTGAACTTCCTCACAAAAAAGGACTTCAATTGGGCGGAGCAGTGGAACATATCTGAAGCACCTGACAGGCGGGTGCGCAGGTATGCAAAAGTGAGCCCTTATGGAATTGTACCGATGATGACCCATTTTGCCTAGAATAATGCAAAAAGACAACAAGAAAGCTCGCGAAGACGCTCGGAAGGAGTATAATGATACTATCAACGTGAGAACCCTGCAGCTCGTAGAGGCGAGCTTAATTGACGTGGGCTTTCACCGTCAGTCTCTCACAAGGTTCGTCCGCAAACGCGATCCCCGCTACAAAGCCCACATCGCACACCAATCGCAAACGCACACCCGGACCCCTGCGTCCGGGTCGCGCACGCCCGCCTCCGCACCGACGGCTGCACCAGCGCTCGTCCCCGAATTCGTCGAGCAGGACTGGCAAAAGGCCACGCGGACGGACGTCGACGAGGCGGCAGATCTCGAGTGGGCGGCCGCGGAAGGTGTAGAAGCAGAGGTGTGGGAATGTGTCGCGTGCGAGAAGACGTTTCGCAGCGAGGCGGCGTGGGACAGCCATGAGCGGAGCAAGAAGCATCTGAAGGCGGTGGAGATGTTGAAGCGGCAGATGAGGGAGGAGGAACAGGAGTTGGGCTTGGGCAGTGAGGCGGAGGGAGACGAGATGGAAGAGGAAGAGGAAGAAGAGGAGGTCGGAGAGGACAAGGATATTGAGGAGCCCTTGCCATCGCCCAGTCTGCAGAAAATGTCGGACCATGAGGATGTACAAGCACAAAGCAAAGAGCGAATCGAAGAGAATGGAGAAGAGGAAAATATACCGCAGCCAAAAGCACGGAAGGAAGCGAAGAAGGCGAGGGCTGCATCTCCCGAATTTATGCTCAAGTCCGAGAGAAAGAACCGCAACCTCTTCAACGACGAAGCCGACCAATCTATGGGCTCGAGCCCGCCAGCAGAGACCGAACAGGACACAGCAGGAGACGGCACGCCTGAACCCGGTCCACCACAGCCTCAGCTGTCCAAGCGGGAGAAGCGGCGGGCAAAGGAGGCGGCGAAGCAAGCGCCAGGGGAGGCTACTGCAGTGAAGCTGGTGCGCGTTATCTCTATTTCTATCAGGAAATGCCTTCACAGCACTGTTAGCAATGTAATGTCTGCAACTCAGAATTCGAGAGCAGAACGAAGCTCTTTGCTCACGTCAAGTCAACAGGTCATGCACTCGCCTCCCCAGCTGACGGCAGTCAAGGTCAAGGGGGGAGGAAGAGTAAGAAGGGAAGGAGGTAGCGGATACAGAGCATTAGAGGATTGACTGCCAGATACATCATTATATCTGACCGGTAGCGTGACCGTAGATGCTTGCCTGAATACCTAGATATCCGCAATAATATATATAGCACAAGCAAGTATACAGAGAAGATATAAAAAGACCAAAAAGATAGCTCGCAGTATGGTACGCTGAGAAAACGCTTAGCAGAACATGCAGTGATTATCCCATCAGCTGCGTCACGTCGCCCGGTGGGTATTTCGTCTGCGAAAATGTCAACAGCCTGCCATCGAGTTTAGAAAGGGCCAACAATCAAGAGAACAGGAAACTACCGCACCGTTTCAGACTTTGAATGTACTTCCGGCTGACTTCGTCGTTGAGCACATGTGCAACTTGATCTGCAGAAATCTTCTCCCGAGCGGAACGTTCATGAATACTATTGTAAGGTTCTCAGAAATGGCACTTTATTATGTGAGGACAATATACGCACCCCACCATGGTCACACCGATGGGCCAAGGCGCATTGCCGATGGAGAGCCTTAGGTAAGAGTCGTTCGCTTTCTGGTACTGCCGTTTCTGCATGTGGTGCACAATCTCGGCAACGCGTGCTAACATATCTGGCGGAAGGTTCTGGAGGGGGTTTGAGTAAATACCATAGCGATTCATGAGCGATGAATAACACAAACTCGTGAACGGAGAAGCTTGAAAAGCGGCTTTAGATATTCGGCGGACTGTCTTTGCGTGGCTGCTGCCAGCTTGCCCTGTGCCGTCCGCTTGACGTTTTCTGGAGAGAAACGTTAGCTACGTTATATGCGATCGCGCAAGAAAGGCTGCTAACCGGGCCGCTCGTCCATCCACCCCTCCCACTCCTTCAGCGTCCGTTTCAATGCATAGTAGATGATGGGGTACAGCCTGTCAGGATCCGTCTTGACCAGCTCCAGATCCAAAATCTCCGGCATATCCGCAGAGCCCTCCTTCTTCTTTCCCTTGTCCTTTCCCTCCTCCTGTGCGCGCTTGTCCTTCAGCTGCCTTTCCACATTCTCGACGTCCTCCAAAGCCTTCTTGAAGTCATTCTGGCCGCCGTACCGATCGTGCCCCTTCTCCTCAATGAGCTCGAGGGCGCGCAAGCGGAGCCGCCTGTCTTTGTCAGACTCGCCGAATAGGCGGATAGGTTGGCCCTTCGCCCGAAGGCGGCGAACGGTCTCTTCGTTCGAGATGTTGAATGTCGCAGAGGACTCTGGAACTGGAGATGCACTGGATCTGATAATATCTGGGGAAGGAGACACGGACGATGGGCCGGAGGAAGAAGCCTGCTCTCCAGTTGCGCATTGGGCTTGTCTGATAGTACAGAGGAGAAAGAGATACTCACTTTTGTTACAGCAGCATTTCGCCTCCGTTCCTCATGCTCCCGCCCTTTCTTCTCTCGTTCTTCTCTCTCCTTTGCGTCCTTCTCCTCGCGTTCCTTACGCTCACGTTCCTCCTTAAGGCGCTCAATGTCGCCTCGGCGCATATACTTTGTAGGCCGCTGTGCGAGAACGGGATCCTCCCGCAGTGCCTTGCGCTTTACGGCAATCTCAGCTTTGAGAGCGTCCATGGCGGCGAGCAAACAGACAGAATGTGAATGGTGGTGGCGGGCCAAGGCGGCAGTGACGGTTAAGGCCGAGGCGCGTAGCCGAGAGTGAGCGAGCCCGTGCGCGGCGCATTCCATCATCTCCCGACTGCAACTTGTACATCCGACCACTTCCATCTTTCCTCCCCATTCCCTCCATACAGCTGCCATGTCTGAGTCTGATCTCTCGAGGTTTGTGCTTAGTCGGCTGCTAACAGCGCATTTTTCTGACCTGTTGCCGCAGCAAATACGTTCTTCAAACCGCTGGCTTCGACGGTACATCCTGGAATAACACAACGTCTCTCTCCGCTGTCACTGACGTCTGTCCGCATAGCCCGGTTCCCTAACCAGAACCAGACCTGGCACTGGTGCGCGCCCAATGCCAATCCTCGCTGCTTGTGTGTTGACTTGTCACTTTAGCTTCCAGAACTACACGGACTACTTCAAGTGCATCGCAGCCAAGGGCGAGGACTTTGCGCCTTGCAAGCAGTTCAAGCGGGCGTACAATTCACTCTGCCCCAGTAAGCTCTCATATTTTATCCTTGCGCCCTTATAATTGATCGCGCCATTTCCAGATGAATGGGTGAGTGTGCAATGCGCGGTATCCTTGCGTGTCCGCTGACCCCTTTCGTCTATAAGACTGCCAAGTGGGATGAGCAGAGGGAGAATGGCACGTTCCCCGCCTCGCTTGAGCCGTGAAATGTAGGAGCTGTCTTATTGTGTACCATGAAAGTCGCGAAGGGGGAAAATAGATGTTTTCCTTGAATGGGCTTGCAAAGAGTTACAAATTGTTTCAATCGCCGACCTTTGAGACTCGCGCCATCCGAGGGAACGTATCATACTTCCCGCACTATTTAAGCCGACAAGAGGCATGAGTTGTGCGGTCTTTGATTGAACATTGAGCATTTGTTCGTGTACATGGCTTTGAATGCATATAGGTACTCTAATCCAGTGTGCAATCGATTCCTGACAGTCAGAGCAGACGTATGCTATAGCTAATTCAAGAATGGCGGTGCAAGACAGGAGAGCTGTTCGAATCCTCCAGTACAGCAAAGAAAATAACATTAACTCGAAGACAAGACAAGCAAGGGATGTACATTGCATCTAACCCAGAAGCTGTCATTCGTTCTGGCGGCAGTTAAGGCGAGTCCAATCTACGCTTTTCAGTGAGCATTCTGTCACGCACATCAGATCTTGACCTCGTCGATTTTCTCCGTTTCCTCATGCGCCCCATTCTCTGCGGTACTGTCGCCAGCAGCATCTTTCTTGCCAGCGGCGGCACTGGCAAAGCTGAACGATGGCCGCACGTTCGCAGCAAGCGTAACTGGACTCTTGTGCGTATCAGACGTGGGAGAGGCCGGGCTGGCGACAGAAGAGGCGGGATGCACGGGTCGCATACCCGGGTGGTCCCGTTCGCGCTGAGACGCCGTCCGCGACGACGTTCTTGACATCGAGTGAGACGCCCTTTCTTTGAACTGTTCTCGTTCTTTTTCAAGACGTTCCTCGACGGCGGCTTCCCTTCCAGAAACGTCGACGGGCCTTGAAACTGGTTAGCAACGAGGATCGCCGCTCAGCACAGGAACACCGCTTACTTAGCCGCACCGAACGGATTAGGTTTGTGCGTACTGGGCGCTGCTGCGGACGGATTAGGCGACGCGAGAGGAGAAGGGACAGCGGAGGAGCCACTGGATCGGGGTAAGAGCTCGAGCTTGCGTCGACTCATCTGAGGAGTTGAAGGTGTAGAGTTGCTTGCTACATACCGTGACGAAAGGAACTCAGTGCCCACGAACTGAGAGCATATGTGAGGATATACGCACGCGAGGTACTGTTGCGCGAAATCGCGCGGGGCCTCCGCCAGTCGCTCTCTTCGGGCGGATTGGGCACGTCCCGCGGTGGTCCCATGTCGCCGCGGCCACGCATGCTGCCGAACCGACTGCCAGGACCCTCCGACACGCTCGGCTTGAATTTGCCGCCGATGGTCCACTTCTCTTCAGTATCAGCGGAGGTGACGGGACCCTCTCGGAAGTTGGACCGCCGCCTAAAGCCTTGCTCGCCCGCCTCAGACTCGAAAGAGGATGCAGTAGATGACCGAACCGGGCCGCGGGAAGATGATCGCCAGTCAGATGCGGTGTCAGAGACGGAGGTCGGAGGCGGCTCGCGGCCTGAGGGACCCTCATACCGGCGGTGGGGGCCCTCACGAGAGGAGGAGAGGTCAGGAGGCAAAGGCCCCTCACGCCTCCAGTTCCCGGCAAATTTCTCATCGTCAAAGCCACCGTGGCCTCCACGAAAGCCTTCCTTTGCTAAATTCATGTCAAGAAGAATTCATCTGAAAGCTGAAAAGACGTACGAGGCTCAGCGACGCTCACGCGAATCACGCGGCCTGCCAGATTCTAAGTGAACGAGTTAGCCCATGGTCAATACGGAAGCAGGCTGGAAACTTGCCGAGCCAGACTTTTCGAGTGCATCTTTAAGACCCTGTAAGTCAGCAAACTCAATGTAACCAAATCCCTTCGGTTTTTCATCCCGGTCTCGAATGATTTTGACGGACTTTGTCTGACAAGTTGCCTGTTTGGCGCGGTGTTTGCGTCTACTGAGCCAAAGTAAAGCTTACATGCATTCCGACAAAGAAGTCCTCGAGTTCACTTTCAGTGAGGTCGAAGGCCAAGTTACCAATGAAGGCAGTGAAGGGGGGTTCTGTAGGGAGGGGAAGATCTTCTCTGAACGAAGGCGCACGATCGGCTGGGAACAAGTATCAGCAAAGACAACACAACAGCGCATGGCTACATACAGCGCGAGGACAAGTAATCATCCCTCCTGCGGTCGGATGGGCGTCCAAGGTCACCCTCGTTCCTAGCAGCAGCTAGTAGGGCTATGAATACAGATACTGATCATTGCAACGAACGGAAGACCTACGTGCAGTAGGGAGGGCATCCATTTCATCAGCCCACGAGCCCAGGGCTGCGACGAAGCATCAACACCGGCTCTTGCATCACGATGATTCTCGCTGCTTACCGCTATCACCCAGGAACTCGTTCAGAGACATCTTCTGTGCTTTCTTGGGCGCTGTACGAGCGAGACATTTCGTGAATCGCAGGTAGCACATCAGAAGAATGATACGAACCCATTTTAAAGACTGCAGCTGAGATGTAAAGCGAGAGCAATTGGTGGTTCAACGCAGAGAGGAGCTTGTGCGCGAATGACCAAAAATCTCAGAACTTTAGACCGGGCATCGAGCCTTAATCGGTGAGCTCTCTCACGGGCAACACCGCTGACCACTGCTCTCTCCCTCATTCGCTTTCTGGTTTTATTCAACATACATTCCGACGACTGGTCGGGTCCAGCCACTGCTACCTGCGATCGCGACTGAATGACTCTAGTCACGGAGGACTGAGCGGTAAGGATCACCGAAAAGGCAGAATAGCCTCCTGGAATTACGTAAGTAAATCAGTATTCCAGTCCGGGCGGGCATGTGGCCATCGCTACCTGCTCGTTACCCACTCTCTTTCCAAACAAGTTTGACGGACTTACGTCCACCAACATGATATTACTTGAGGTACATTGGGCACCTTAGCACTATTTGAATGAATCAGCTGAGATTTGCACACCCCAGTCACACAACTACATCATCCAGACTACGCTGGCAGAGAAATGCATCAAGTCGGTGTGCTGTTCCCTCATCCATCATGCACCGCTATAACTGGAGGTCCTGTAGGCCGAGCTCTCTGGACGTTCAGTTTGTTGACTTTGATGGCGTCCGCTTCCACCTGTCCACGCCCGAGCGCAAGACTGCGTTGCTACTCTCCATGAACATCCGTTGCTGGGACGAGCTTGTCAGATACGGCGTGAACGATGTGCTCAAACGGGAATATGGTGCTCTTCTAAAGGGTGCGCCAGAGCCAGAGTACGACATAAGTCTGGAGGTTGATCTCGAGAAGATGCCCCCGGAGGGTGGTGAGTGGATCCGTGGCCGGCTTGCCTCCGTGCCACGTATGGACGCACAGCTGATCCCCTGCTAGAGGAACGAGATGCCTACATCAAGAACATCGCACTGCTCAAGCGAAATGCACTGGCAGTCCCATTTGAGTCTGCATTTGCCGCACAGAAACAGCTAGAGGCCGCCGGCAACGGGCAGGGGGGACTAATGGCCTTGCACTACCGCGACGAAGAGGTCATCTACGTGCAGGCATCCCCGGATCGCGTCACCGTTATCTTCTCGACCATGTTCCGCGAAGAGACAGACCGTATCTTTGGCAAGGTCTTTCTCCAGGTACGCTTTAGCAGGCCTGTCAAATGATATTGCTTCTGACATCTGCGCCTTTGGGCAGGAATTCGTCGATGCACGCCGGTTGCCCACGATCCAGAGTGCGCCGCAAGTCCTTTACACCACACGCGAACCTCCCCTGGAGATCCGTCACCTTCCGGGGCTCACCGACTCCGACGACGTGGGCTACGTGACGTTCGTCCTCTTCCCCCGCCACTTTGCCAACGCAGAGATTGCATCGGCCACGATTAGCCATATTCAACTCTTCCGTGACTATCTACATTATCACATCAAATGCTCGAAGGCGTACATGCACTCGCGTATGCGGCACCGGGTCAGCGAGTTCCAGAAGGTGCTAAACAGAGCCAAGACAGAGGTTGCTGTTGCCGACAGGAAGACTGCGAGGTCAGTAGGTAGTGCTTCACGTCGTCATTTACTAAACTCACGGTATTCTCTTAGCGGTCGCTCTATGATGTCGCGTTAAGTGCGATCATTAGAATGGTTCAATGTCAAGGATCCATTGTATTTCTAGCGGCTCGGGCTTATAAATGATAATTTGTACGAGACACTGGGGATGATATAACTTAAGTCCGGTTTTCCTACGTCCCGGTAGAGCGCACGAAGACTATCAATAAATCTACAAAGTATGCGTTGATGCAGATAAGCCCATATCGCGATGTGTGATTAGAATGTGGGAATAGGGTATCAACTGAGCGAAATTGCAGGAGGGAAGCGTGGTACCCAGGTTTTGATGAAGTATTGGGACAAGTGCGCTGCTGGATCGAAGAGTGATCCTGGCAACGGCTATGGTGGGCGCGAGTACTGAAATCCGCCGCGGCGTTGTGGTGACTCCAGCGGAAAACTGTTCCAGTTGATAGTCGCACCAGATTGCGAAGAATGACCGTCGAAGTTCTGATGAACGGAGCCAAGAGAGGAAAGTCTGTGAGACGCATAACCTGGGTGCGAAACAGGTTCATGACTACGTCGCTCGGAGTACTGACTCGGATATTGGGGGGTGATGGGATAAGACGTGGATGCGCAGGTTGGCACATCGACAGGATGAGACGGAGGTAGTTCGTGTGTGATATATGTGTGCATTCTACCATCGAGCCATGCGCTCATCGAAGGCTTTTCATAGTGATATAGCGGGGATTGCGGCACATTCGTCGGTGAAGGGATCGCATACGACTGGACGAGGGGCGATGGCTCTCTGAGGGACTCCACAGAGGCGGACTGCGAAGAGTGAGGGTCAGGAGGTCCAAGGATATTAACCATGCGACGAAACCCCGCAACGTACCGGAGAAACCCCAAGGTGCTCAATGCTGTGCTGTCGGCTCACAGACGTCGGGAAGGACCCTGCGTTCCCATCTTGGGGCTCCTCCGCATAGCGCGGCGCCGCGAGCAGAGAGATATCGCCGTACGCCCCAAAGAGATTGTAATTCTGCGCAACCTGAGAAAGGACGACGGCGGATCCGACGAGCTCGTGGCGCAAGACTCTCGTCGCCTGCTTGTCTTGGGTCCAGTCGCTGCATTGCTTCCAGCAGCAGGTGACCTGGCTGTTGGATTGCGAAGTGTTCTTCTTGCGGTGGAAGAAGACAGGCGGTTTCGAGAGGCTGAACGTCGCGCGACCCAGACCAGGCGCAACGTGTGCAAAGCTGGTATCCACGATGACGTCGAAGGGGATCTCCATCTTGAAATCAGACCCTGCGCATTGGACGTGCCACACGATACATCGTCTCGCCTCAGGCACGTATGCAATCAAATCATGTCTATCGTGCGTCATCGCGATGCGCCGCCACGTCCCGATGGTCAATTCATAACAAGGCATAAATGTGACGGCTACTCGAGATCATCAGACTCAATATTCTTTCCTTGAGAATATTCACTCACGTCCATCCTCCCCGATATGGCGACGGAGTTCACTCTCATCGCCAGCATTTACGTAAGAGAAGATCTGTGGTGGATTGTCCAGTTCTTCCCCGACTCCCCTTGCTCCTGCTTGGAGTTTGGCTTTCGCTCGCCTATCGAATGATGTTATCAGCGACAGCTCCAGGCTGTAATCATCCGCGAATACCTGTTCTGGAACCAGATTTGAGTCTGTCTCTCAGCCATGCCGAGTTGGTCACAGATTTCCTTTCTTTGGGCCGCCGTTGGATTTCTGTTGACCTCGAAAAACCGCTCGAGCTGCGCCAATTGTTCCGGTGTAACTCGAGACCTTTTGCGCTTCTGTTTAACCACACCGATCCCTGCATCTATCGCGCGCGTGCGCAAAAGCCTCGGCGAATGTGGAATTTCTGTTCCACTTATCGGTGACGTGCGAAGCGACGTGCTACTTGTGGATGTTGACGGAGAGGTTTCATCCAAAAGAGAGTCGCCGTGCGATGGAGATAGAGCTTCCGGAAGAGTAGCCAGAGTATTCTGAGACATTTGGATGGCGATTTCAGGGAAGGTGACTCCTCGAGGCGCCTGAGCAGAACGCATTGTGGCGGGAGTAGAAAGACTTACGGTCCGTGGCAGGGAAAAAGTAGTGCGCAGGCCGCTAGTGTCTCTGATATGACTAAGCCAGTAGCTGTGCTGCAGAATGAAAGCCTCGATACGGAACTAACTGTTGATATCGATAGCCAGTATTTCGTTCCTGAGACGCCGGGACCAATGCGCGCAATTGAGGGGTCAGAATGACACATACGCACGACACGACGTGATCTTTATGGATCTCGAGAGAAACGCGAGTCGAGGAACTGTCAAGAGATCCTGAATGTTGAATGAATGTCGGCGTGCGTGGTTGCTCCAAGGGAGGCGCCCCTCGGCGTCCAGCTATAACCCGGCTAATCGAAGATCTTGGCCTATGGTTTCATGTCTGGATGTTGCCGTAGTGTCGTTGCACCCGTGGATGACTCCAGTTACTAGCGCAGACTGCCTTTTGGAGAACGGTCCGTTCACAACGCATCGTTAGGTCCACGACACGAGCCATGGGTGGCCAACTCTGAGCACGACGATAACACAGAGAAGCCTTGTGATGAACTCTGGCATTTGCTGCAAACGGACGGAACTCAGTGGCACCTCATGAAGAGAATCCGGGCCATCCTAGATGGTCAAGCCCATGCAAAGGGGCATCTCCGGCCCACGCGCGTGAAAAAATGCAGTGCAACTAGAAGAGCATCCCTGAGGACGCTTCCGTGACCACTTCACCCTCGAAACAAAAGAGCGGCAGACGTACCGGATCGGACGTCGGTTGTGTCACCAAGGCGCTTGACCTCAGTTCAGGTCTGAGGCAGTGCCCTTAGGCTTAGGCTAGTATTTTCTTGTGGATTGCCCCGCCATGCTAGGTACAATCTGAATTTGTATTTGTCTGACAGACATCAGCGCCGCATCAACACTTCACGGCACGGGACTTCACTCCGAACCCTTAGGCCTCCTCTGACCTCCAGATCAACTCAGGCACAGCATTAGACACCACCGCGTATGCAATGGCAATCTTCCCGAGAACGGTGATCGGAGTCGAGGTGTTTCAACCTGAAAGGGTTGTCCTCCGCCACTATGAGCATGAGCGAATTACATGATGGATGTTGGTCTCACTCGTGCGTTCTGTAGAACCGAGAAGGAACAACACTTAGTATCTCCCTTTGCTGGCCACCCAGTCTTTCAGACACCGAGAAATTGCTTCTTCCGAGGCCAAGTCGTAACAATAGCGGATCAAGGAGCTGCGGAGTCGCAATTATGTGTAACAAATGTGCAAGGATCATGCTTGCGGAGAGAGACGTCAAAATATGTCCGCGGGGACCATTCATCCTGTGGAAAGCCAATCAATCGCTAATCAGCAATACACCGACATCAGAGCGTTGGGAGCATGGAGTCAGATGGTCCCACAATTACAAACACAGTTCGTTATCGTTGACGGTTGGAGATAGCTGGAGATTGGCATGCAGATCCTCCTGTCCGCGACTCTCTCCGTGACATTCTGAAGACTTCGAGCATTCTGTACACCATCTGTGGGCTTGGTCTCCAATGCCCGCCCTTCACATTCGTCTGTTTGATCGAGTCCGGCAGCCAGAACATCGGCCGCCTAGATTTGCGCCGAGCTCTTGATGGGCTTGTTATAATCCGGCAGTGTCCTTCTCATCAGCGCCAACGCAGCGCTTGCACCTATCTGGCCCACCGGTACCAATGCGATTACGAACGACCAGATAGAACACGAGAGCTGCAAAGTGAAAGTTCAAGATACCAGATTATACATACTTGCCTCGCGAATTACCTCTGCGTGCGTGATACAGATCGACGATACTTACGCAAACAGGCGCCAGGCACCAAAGACATCGAAGACAAAGAGAGAAAGAAGACAGGCGTCACCTGCATGCCCACAGTGAGCACCTGCAAGATTATTTCCCCATAACTGCGACATCCCCTACTCCAGATGAACGCAAGGAACCTCCTAATATCGCGGCCGTTTCGTTTCACGATCGTCGTATCCTCCAAGGTCTTTACGCTTGAAGTCACCACGAAACCCACCTCCCGCATAGCCGCCGCCCGGGGGCCCATACCCACCAGGCCCTCCTCCGTGTCCTCCTCCGGGAGGCCCTCCATAACCGCCTGGTCCTCCCCCAGGTCCTCCATACCCACCGGGACCATTCTGTCCACCCGGCGGACCACCAAACCCATTGGGAGGGCCATGGTCACCAAATCCTCCTCCGCCATGAAATCCAATACCTCCGCCGCGACCCCTGAGAAAAGGTAAGCGACCTCGTTAGGTCAATATATATATATATAGGATCCGACCGTACCTGAATCCTCCTCCTCCGAAGCTGCCGCCCCTTCCACCACCAGTGTCGTCTCGCCCACCCCTGAAGCCACCGCCGCCGTATCCTCCACCTCCTCCCCGGAATCCTCCCCCACGAGCACCGCGGAATCCAGCTCTGTCACCGCCACGGAATCCGCCACGGAATCCTCCCCGGCTGACGAGGGGAGCTGGAGGTTCGGGCTTCGGTCTACCACCCAAGCCACCACCAAGACGACGAGGCTTCCAGCCTCGGACAGTGCGTCCGCGCTCGACGTCTACCAGCACTCGCTTGCCCATGATTTGCAGTCGATCGGACTCCTTGTACGCAGCTGGAGGTTGACCCACGCAAAGGTAATGATCCAGACGACGGCTGCTGGGTTAGTATGCCTTACAGAGTTATAAACGAGTGTACCTTTCATGTCACGCTCACGCTCAAAGACAATGAACGCATAGCCCCTGCTGCGTCCCTTTTTGTCACGGACGATTCTCACTCGTTCGATGCTGCCAAATCCTTCGAATTCGCGCCTAAGATCGCTGTCGGAGGCGTTTTTGTGCTAATGAAACGGCGCAGTCAGAGATATTGCAAACAAGCAGAGCAAACACTCGTACCAAACGTGCTATAAAAAGAGTTTTATATGGGTCACCAACCGCCTCTGCGTCATCAGCGGGCTTGTCTGTGTAACTAGGTCAAGGAGGCCGATGGCGATGAGTGATTAGTTTTACTCACAAGTCTCCTTTGCAACATTAAACTCCTCGGTTTTCTTCGCTTTCCTCTCTTCTCTGCGGATCTGTCGCTTGGTCTCCTCCGCATACGTGAAAGCGGGCTCCTCGCCTTCCTCCATTCCTTCGCTTGCTCCAGATTCAATCATACCTTGCGTCTTGTCCTCCCTGAGGCGAGCGAGTAGCGGGCCAACTCCGCCGACATCCTTCCTTCTGACACGGTCGATGTCCCTGTCAAGCGGTCGCACATATGGCAGCGGCGGGCGCGGGGCAAAGAGCTTGAGCAGGTTCGGTGGCAGTAAGTGCGTGCCGGGCATGTTCGACAGCGACCAAGATCGTGAATAGTATCGTCAAAGGGTAGAATAGACAAGTGCAAACCAAATTGTGAGAGTATGAATACGGTTCGGTGACGGCAAGTCTGAAAGGTTCACAGTAAAAGGCGATGCACGTCGGAAAGACCGGCCACGATGATGGTGGAGAGGTACGAAGCAGACGTGGGAACTCTGTGCAACGCGCTTTCAGCTCAACTTCAACCAGCGCCGGCAGCACGCTCGTGAGTCGTCTCCTTTTTTTTCCGTCGAAAAAACAACGTTGGCAACGTATCACGCATCTCATTGTGCAGGTATCTTGCAGCACAATGAAGGCATTTAGGTCTTTCAATCAGCGGTATCTATGCCGCCGCTGCAACCCTCATCTGCGCCACTCCGCTCAATCATTAAATTTGTCGCGCCTCTCATCCACGCTCGCAAGCAGCAAGCCCACAAACTTCAGCTGGTTTTTCTTCCACAACGATAGATGGGGAACAAATCCAGAACTTTGGCGGTCGCATTTGGGCGATGCCATGCCCCCGCCCATAACACAAGCGATAGCCACACAGACCCTCGACATGTCACAGTATCCCCCTTCATCCGCCGTCTATCCGTATAAGCAAACAGAAGCAATGACCAGTCGCCAGCTCCTCAAAGTCTATTGGCAGCTTTCGAAACCCCACCTGAGCATGTTCGTCATCCTCGCAGCAATGTCGGGTGTGGCCCTCTCGCCTCTTCCAACTACCGTGCCCGTACTCCTATCCACTGCTATCGGCACGGCCCTCTGCTCGGCATCTGCGAATTCACTGAATCAAATCCAAGAGGTCCCCTTCGACGCTCAGATGGCTCGCACGCGCGGGAGGCCCCTTGTGCGACATGCTATAAGTCCACTGCATGCCACCGGCTATGCTGTCCTTACGGGCATCGCGGGACCGGCTCTTTTGTGGACAATGACAACCCCAACCACAGCCCTATTAGGAGCGGCCAATATTGCTCTTTACGCAGGCGCATATACCTGGCTAAAGCGCAAGAGCGTGGTCAATACCTGGGTTGGTTCAGTGGTCGGCGCTTTGCCGCCACTCATGGGATGGACAGCGTGCGGTGGCACCCTGTTCCCGTCTTCCGCCCACCCTATAGAGATCGTCCTTCCATCTTTTTTGTCAGCGGTCTCACTTGATCTGCATGCCATTGACAACCCGCTCGCACCTCTCGCGTTGTTCATCTTTATGTTCTGCTGGCAGTTCCCGCATTTCAATGCCCTGTCACACCTCCTACGGGAGTCCTACGCACAGGCTGGATATCGCATGCTCTGCGTGCTATCACCAACCAAAAATGCTCTCGTCGCCCTCCGCTATGCTCTCCTTCCCATCCCTCTCTGCTCTATCCTCATTCCACTATCGGGACTCACATCCTGGACGTTCGCAATCGTCAGTCTCGTGCCGAATGCGATTTGCGCGGAGGCCGCGTGGAGGTTTTGGCGGAACGGACGGGACAAGGACGCTCGTCGTTTGTTCCAGCATAGTCTTTGGTATCTCCCAGTCATGCTTGGACTTATGATGATATGCAAACGAGGTTTGGACTGGGGTTCGTGGTTGGGCACGCAGGAGGATGGGGAGGACGAGGCTCGCGAATCATCATCAATCACGAAGGCGTAGGTCAATGGACGGGATGATTGCTTCATATCAATGTACTGCATGTACAATCTACTTCAGCATAATGTACAATTCAAGCGATAACGCTGAAAGCTCACCGACATTTGCATCTACCGTTCACAGGATGCTACTTTTGAGCATAGCTTTTGCTTTGCGCACGCGCTGCTTGCCTCTGTCTCTTCAGCGCATCCAACCTTGACTTGAGCATTGTGACCTTTGCGTCCGCCTCCTCCTGCGCGCGCTCCTCCTCCAACAGCCGATCCATGATGAGCTCCCTCTCGTCGTGCTCCTTCCTTCGCCTTAGCTCTGCCTCGTTCAGCATTGCACTTCGCTCAGCAGGACCAGTGCCATCTTCCTGCGCCGCTCCCCAAGACGGGAAGCCCTCCGGCACGTTGCTAGCAACAAAGGGCTCTGCGACGACTGTGGCACGGTCGTACATCTCTCGCACATCGGGGGCGTTGATGACTGCAGCCTGGAATTTCTCCCATTCTTCGTCGATAGCTGATCGCGCTGCGGTCGCAGGCGCGGACATCGTCTCATCATCGTCTGATTCCTGAGACGAGGACGGCGGAGGTGCCCGCGAGAGGTCTGAGAAGAAGCCTTGTGGAAACCGTGTCTCTGCCACTGGAGCTGCACCGGATGGCGAAGGAATCCGTTCTTCTTCGTCAGTACCGTCGACCTTCCGTCTTTTGCTGTCCTCAGAAGTATTTTCTTCGTCTGATGGCTCTTCGTCCGCCTTCCGTTTCTGACGAAGGAGGGCTTCCTCTCGCTCCATCTCCTGCCGCTGCCGCTGCTCCTTCAGGTGCACTGCGTTAATACGGTGCGCCTTACTACCGACATGTCCATCCCACGACGTCCCTTGTTTGATGACAATGCCACAAGCAATGCATCGTAGCTGTCCGCTCGCAGTGTATGACACTAGCGGGTGTTTGACTCGTACTTCCTGTCGTTTTGCTTTGAGCAGCGATCGAACGTCCGTCATTGCGAGCCAACCAGGACCAGAAGTCAAGGCAGAAATGCAATGTCTTCAGCGTTTCAGCCCAAGTTGCAGTAGACACGCAGAATGCTGACGTGGTTTGCAAAAGGAAGCCCTACCAGATTGCCACCACGCATTACGTAAGACTACTACTACAAGGGTACACAAAACAACAACTATGTAGCGTATTTCTAGCAAGCCGTCGGGAGTTACGGGTAATTTTCTGTTGTGTTTTCTTCACCGCTCACAATGCGATGCCGACCAAGGCTCCCACCAGCCGAACGAGCTTTATTGCTTGTTCGCGAACATCTTCTGGATGGCGGCAGTCGAGTACGACTTGGGGCGCTCGATGGCTGTGATGGAATTAAATCTCAACGTGGAGTCGACCGAATAGACGACAATGTACTCACGAGCACCAAGCGCACGATCCCATATGAGCTGCGCAGATACACCGAAGGCACGGGAGACACCGAAGAGGACGGTGTAGAACTGCATCTCAGTGAGGCCGTAGTGGGCCAAGAGGACACCAGAGTGGGCATCCACATTCGGCCAAGGGTTCTTGGCCTTGCCAGCCTATCAAGAATAACAGGAATCATTATTGTGAGGGCGATCCCACGAGGTGCCGTATACTCACTGCAAGCAGAATGTCAGGGACAATCTTGAAGACCTGGGCAACCAGCTTGAACATGGGGTCGTCAGGGAGGTGCTTGAGCGCGAATTCGCGTTGAGCCATGTAACGGGGGTCGGTCTTTCTGAGGACGGCGTGGCCATAGCCGGGGACGACCTGGCCGGCTTTGAGCGTCGACCAGACATATTCCTTGACGGCCTCATCGCTCGCGTTCTCGCCCAGCTTGGACTGCATCTTGCGAAGCCAGACCAACACCTCCTGATTCGCCAGACCGTGAAGAGGGCCGGCAAGACCGTTCAGGGAGGCACCAAAAGCGAGGAAGGGATCTGAGAGAGCGGAGGCCACTAGCTTGCCGGTGTGAGCAGAAACATTACCACCTTCGTGGTCACTGGACGATCGTCAGCACGCGGACAAAACACGGTTATGAGACGACCTGCCTGTGAATGGTAACGTAGAGCCTCATGAGTTCAACAAACTCCTTATTGTCACCGAAACCGAGCAAGGTCGCCAAGTTCCATGAATAATCCTTCTCAGCGTCGATCGCGGGGAGCTTGCCTCCACCATACACATTTCGATAGATACGACCAGCGATGTTCGGGAGCTTAGCAATGCTACACAGAGTGCGACGGTCAGTGGTCCAGCCTCGGAGACAACTATGCAAACACACAGGTCCATGCAGTCCTCGAACACAGGGCCCCAGTACTCCTTTTTGGATATTCCCGCGGCATATGCCTTCGCGAAGGCGGAGTCGTGATTGAGCTGCGGAGAAGTGTGAGCAATAGATTCTGCGGCCATGACATCATGTCAAACATACAGCGGTGACAGCCAGACTGAACTGGCTCATGGGGTGGAGGGTGGGAGGACATCGGTCAAGGATCTCCTCAACGAACTCGGGAATGGCAGAGCGCGCTGCCCACTCCTTAGAGAGAGTGGCAACTTGCTCCTGAGTCGGAACCTCTCCCGTAACGAGCAACCAGAAAAGGGCTTCCGGAAGAGGTTCGGACCCGCCGGGCGCCTTGGGAAGGAGCTCCTGGCATTCCGGAATGGTTTTGCCACGGAATCGGATGCCCTCATCTGTGAAACGGTATGTATAAAGGACTATTTATATGAGAGAGAAGTGTACGAACCTGCGTCGAGGACGGATCCGTCCCAAATCAGAGCCGGAAGCCCTCGCATGCCCCTGAAACCACCGGCTCAGCATCTTTGATCCATCTTATTCTGCGAGACTATCTTACCCATAGAGCTGGTCCACGATAACAGGGCCGAATGACTTCTTTCCATGTGCAGCCCGCGTGGCTTTGACCTGGACGATCCAATTGAGGACGATGTTATGACGACGTCAGCAAGACTGCAAAAACGATTACAAGGCACGAGGATACACGTACGTTCTCGATCTCGGCGGGAATAAGATCAGCGAGCCTTTCCTTGAGAGTAGACTGTTTTGCAGAAGTCGAGGCGAGCCTGGCCGGGGCGGCGAAGACGCTGCGACGCGACTGAATGGAGATGAGCGCACGAGTCGTCATGGAGGCGAATGGGGCCTACCTGACCGAGGACGGAGCGGACGAAGATGGTAGACATGGCGAGCGTCGGGGCGACGAGGAGAGGAGAAAGCGTAAAGGCGCGATGCCAGCGCGCAACCTTATGAGCTCGCCCATTACGCTCACGTGTCTCTCGGATTTGTCGGCCTCTCCCTTCCTCTCCCTTGCATCCGGCTACCACTCTTACTCGTCGACACCGACGATGTCCAAGCGGAAGAGGTCGGCCCAAGCAGCGGCCGAGGACTCTCATGATCCGCAGCACAATGCTTTCCTCCCCCAAGTGCGTTTCAGTCCATTCCCCGCGGGGTCCCCGCTCACTCCCCCGGGTGGCTTCCACAGAAAAGACATTATAGACAGCGTGCGCATGCCAACCCCTTCTCCGACCATGCCCTTAGCTACCCCTCATCGCCGCGGGCCTGCAATTGGGACGCACTCTATCCGGCCTTTGCTGGCTCTAGCAAGACTCCCGAATTTGCCGATGTCGGCTGTGGCTTTGGCGGCCTACTGATTGCCCTTGCTCCTCTCTTTCCGGATACTCTGATACTCGGTTAGTGTCTCCTCGGTTGCATGCATTACCTCGCACGCCCTGCCGCAAACCCTTTCGCGTACGCCCGATTACTTTGCATCTAATTCCCTCCGTACAGGTTTGGAAATCCGTGTCCAGGTCTCTCAGTATGTCCACGATCGCATTGCGGCTTTGCGTGCGACATCGACGCCGTCCGCCGCAACTGCGCAGGCTTCCCCAGGCCCGTATCAAAACATATCCATTGTTCGTGCAAACTCCATGAAGTTTATGCCGAACTACTTCCGAAAGCACTCTCTATCTGCACTCTTCTTCCTCTTCCCCGACCCACACTTCAAGTCGCGCAAACACAAAGCCCGCATAATCTCCCCCACTCTCCTTGCAGAGTACGCGTACGTCCTCCGACCCGGCGGAATTGTGTATACAATCACCGACGTTCACGATCTGCACGAATGGATGAAGGCGCATTTGAACGCCTTTCCTCTCTTCGAGCCCATCAGTGAGGAGACCCTGCGAGCGGAAGGTAAGGGTGCCATTCTTGACGCTGTATACACCAGCACAGAGGAAGGGAAGAAGGTCGAGAGGAGTCAGGGAGAGAAATGGTTAGCATGTTTCAAGAGGGTCGAGATCATGCGCGAGTGACGTTCTCATGTGGCCCCATGTCAGTGTATCTAGTTGCGCAATGACATTATCTGATGATTTTCAATATTCATACATAACGACACCATCCATGATCGCATCTTGTTCTGCAGTCTCGCCGCTGGCACCTTGTGTAAGCCCAGCACCCATCGCAGCGACCAAGGTGCTCATCCGATCCTTCACGGCGCGCTTCATCTCCTTGTGGATAGTCTGACCTGCCTCACATGCCAGCTCAAAGATTTCGGCGAATCTGTCCACGTGCAGTCGAGTCTCCAGGGTGACAAGGGTAATCTTCTTCGTTCTCGGCATCACAGCCACAGTGAGATGAGGAAGGTCGTTCTCCTCGAGCATTGTCAGGTCCAGCACCGGTGACGTAGTGTGTACGCCTCCAGTGATGGCGCAGACAAAGTCGAGCAGCGGTATTCCAGCAGCCGCTAGAGCGAGAGTGGTCGCGTTGATGCATGTTTGAAGTAGTCCACCGTCTTGCTGGAGCACTTGGACAAAGATGTCAATCTGAGAGCGGGGATAGAGATTCGTCTGGATGACTGGTTCAAACGTAGATTTGATCATCGCGGCTAGCTCAAGTGTTCGCCTGGATTCTTGCAGAAGTCAATCAGATACTGTGCCGCTCAATGTGCTGGACAGTTCGCCCACCTGTCTACGCGTGCCCGCCTACGACGTTCTCCTGTGCTGAAGGGTAGGACATTCATCTCGACATTGATGACTGCCCGGTCGTGCAAAGTCTGCGAGCGCATTTTTGCTTCTCTTGGCCCAAATACCGTCACGAGGGCTTGAGTGAGGCCATGAGTGACGGTGGCCGAGCCGTCTGCGGTGCCCTGCGGAGAGAGGTCGATGATGATGTCCCGCAGCTCATATTGGCGTCGCCCGTCCGAGCGGTAGCCTCCGTCGTTCAGGATCTCCACCCGCGAGCTCTGTCGATGAGTTTAGCCGAGAACAGGGAGACAAAGGTGGCGATTTGTGACGCACCATTTGGATATTATCTGGATGGAGAGTAAAAGGCGACGGCTCGCAACTTGCCGGTAGCGTCCAATGGTTGCGATAACCACTGCGGCGGCGCTGCGCTCTTGGGCTGACTCTGCCTCTACTCTGCCTTCTCATCTCTCGCGCGAGTCACGATGTCTTTGAAGCCATCAAACACGATTTTGCCTGCGTCCTTGCTGGACACTGACTTGTACAAGGCACGGCGTCCGTTCACTTTACGCGCAGTCACCTGTACTCAGTGCGTATCGTGTCCTCACAGTTGACGATGCAGCAGGCAGTGTTGCAGCATTTCGCAGACGTACAGGCCACTTATCACTTCACGCACCGCGACAAGAATGTCTACTTTACGCGAGAGTGCTTTGAACACTTCAAGCTTTCCGTGACTCGTGCGCACTTCTTCATTCATCTTTGATATTAGTCTAATCCGAATACCCACAAACACTAGACTTTGGAGAATTGAGACTGACCGATGCTGAGAAGGAGTGGCTCAAGGCCGCCTGCCCTTACTTCACCTCTGAATATCTGCAGTATTTGTCAGAATACCAGTTCAAGCCCGATCAAGTTCATGTGGAATTCGTTTCTCGGCCTGATGATGACAAATGGGGACGTCTCGAGATTGATGCCATCGGCCCTTGGGCGGAAACCATACTGTGGGAAGTACCGCTTATGGCCTGCTTAAGCGAGATATACTTCCGGACGGTGGATACTGACTGGAATTATGATGGCCAGGAAGGTTCAAAGACCTCTTCTATAAGCTGTAGCATGCTCACTCATAACCCAGAGAACGCATATCACAAGGGAGAGACCTTGCTCAAAGCCGGATGCGTATTTAGCGAGTTTGGGACGAGACGGCGCCGGTCGTTCCACACTCACGATCTTGTCATGCATGGATTGGTTCGTGCATCGAAGGACTATCCTGACCAGGGGAGACTAACCGGGACAAGCAACGTGCGCGTCACCCCATCACCCAACCGTGCTATGCTCATGTTGCCTTAGGTCCATCTAGCACGCTTGCATAACGTTGCCCCAGTCGGAACTATCGCGCAGTACGTCATGACTTGTCATTGCCGTCTGCAATTCAGCCAACTGTTTGTCTCAACAGTGAATGGTATATGGCCGTAGGTGTGCTGTCAAAATAATGGACATTCGGATGACCAGACATTTGAATTTAGATAGGAGCTCTCGAGGGCTATGCGCACGCGAACGATATCGCTTTGAGGCTCTGGGAAGCTGTGTACCCGGATCAGTTACACATAGCTTTGACAGACACGTTCTCCACCGAAGCATTCTACAAGGTCGGTTGACGCTTTCATTCTTTGACACCGGAACTGAGTTCAAATTGTAGGATTTTGTCCGCAACCCCGACATAGCTAGGAAGTGGACTGGCCTTCGCCAAGATTCCGGCGATCCTTTCGTATACGCTCCTCGGGCCAAGCAGATCTATGAACAGCTCGGCATTGACTATCGCGAAAAGACAATAGTTTTCTCCGATGCTCTCAATGTGGAGAAAGTCCTAAAATTGAAAAAACAATGTGATGCCGTTGGCTTCAAAGGTGAATTATACCCAAGCTTACAACATGCCATACTCATGTAAGCTGGGGCTGTTCCAGCTTCCTTTGGCATTGGTACATCATTTTCGAATGACTTCAAGTCTTTATCAAGTGGTGGTGCCAAAGTCAGCAAAGCATTGAACATGGTGATCAAACTAGCATCAGCAAATGGAAAGCCTTGTGTAAAGATCAGTGATGAATTGACCAAGGTAATTCATTGCGCGTATTCATGCAGATTGATAATGACATGCAAGGGATAGAATACTGGGGATCCTGAGACTGTTCAGCTGGTGAAAACCATATTTGGTTTGTAGATAAGAGTTCATGTTTGCAGGTGCTTTCATGTAGTCCTTTGTAATTAGTTAATCTTGTCTTTCATCTCAACAAGCACTGAATCTATACATGAGAAAGGCAAAGCCTATGATTTTATAAGAAACATTCTGAACATATTGTGGTGATAGTCTCGGAGTGACTCTAATGTGACTAACATAAATCGATGAGACAATCTGAACTGTATCAATTGTCAGAAGTATAGAATGAGCAGGATTATATTTTCAATAAAATCAAGCCTAGACCATAATCTTTCTTCAACTAGTGCTCAAGTTATGGTATCATAAGACTTTTATGTAGCTGCATGCTTTGGATAAGATAAATGTGAGGTACCTATGTCTTGCAGATGTACATGCTACTGTGAATATGATGAAATATCTCAGAACAGGGCATGTAGCTTGGAGCCAGGTGACAGAAATGATGTTGTAATTTATAGCTATAGTGAAATGTCACATAGATAGTATATGTTCTGAACTACATTTCTCTGAGCTCAATCATCTCTGTGAGCCCCTTTTTATTTAGCCACCCTATGTAAAGATCCTATTTTTTCATACAAACATTATTAGTACAATGCTTAATAAAATTGAGTCTTACTTTCTAAACTCATTTTTTAGTAACTTTCTACTAGCTTCCTTTAGTGTAAGCTCTTATTTAGTATATCATCTATGCCATTGAAGATGACTATCACAAATCTGCTTATCATTCTAGCACTAATGCATCAAGAAAAAGACAGTAGTAGATGCCAGCCTAAAATCAAAGCTCTTGCTAATGCAATGTATTAGTAAAAAGTACAATGATATGGAGGTGTGATAAAATACTAGACTAGCTGGTGACATTTTCAATGTTAAAAGTCTGCCAATACTAGACTGAGATGAAGCAATTCAGGTAAAAAATGATAAAGATATTGAAGAAAAAGTTCAAATCTTTTCAACATCTTTACTGTCAATTTGTGATGAAAGTGTTCAAAATGTTATGAAGGATGATGAAAAGATTAGAAAAAGGTTGGATAAAATTTTTATCGTCATTTTTCTTCATTATCTTATAATCTTAAAGATAAAGTTATAATAATTTTTGATGTCTTTATAATGTCTGACCAAGATGAGGGCACCACTGTGTTATTTACAGATATAAAAGATGCATAGCATGCAACAGTCAAGATATGTATACTGCACTTTAAAAAGTGCTACTGTGCTAGCCAATGATATCACAGATAATTCAACAAAAGAATATCACATACTGTGATTAGTTAGATGGCTCAAATGCTAGTGCTTGTATAAACACTTAAAGAAAATGAAGTTACACAAATGCTAATAGACAGCATAAAAAAAGTCTGCAGATGCAATAAAAAAGGATGGTTCTCAAAAGCTGTGCCCTTGATATGTGAGACTAATAGACTCACTGATTCACATAATGAACTTACTTTAAGAAGCAAAGAAGTTGCTTATAGCTTATAATATTAAAGAGTAGTAGGTGCAATATAGATGTGCTATCCAAAGGATGAGGAGAAAGGATCTGGAATTTCTCACTTTATATGCTGACCTTATATATGTATCACTAAATGAAGCAATCAGTAGTTTAAGCTAAAAGATAATCAAGATATTTAAAAAGTTTAAATCCTTTCAGCATCTTTACAATTAACTTGTGATAAAAGCATTTAAATATTCTAACATTTTTTTTGTAAAAATAATAAAGACATTGAAAACAAGATTATATAAAATATAAATACTTATTTCATTTTAATTTCTACAATCTTTAAATAAAGTTATAATTAAAAGTCCTTAAATTTTTCACATTATCTTCTTGGGAATGAATGATGATGAACATATTATGATTATATCACATTCTTGTCATCTTATACTAAGCTAGTACTTCAATCTAAAGGCTAGTGCTACGATTAAAATGTTGACACTGTGCTATTAATATAACAATACTAAGAGTTAGAGGTCAGTACTATGCTAGTGCTAAGCTATCACTAAGCTGACATCAAGTTAAAGATTATTATGATGCTATGGATATGCTAGTACTAAGCTGGTACTAATATTTAAAGATTAGTACTGAGATCTAAATGTTTGCACTATCTTAGTTTAAAGCTAGCTTTAAGATTTGAAGGTTAATACCGAGCTAGCATAATACTAGAACTAAACTGGTGCTATGCTAACACTACACTTTAGAGATTAGTAGGTTAATACTGATACTAAGGTTCAAATGTTAGTACAATGCTAGTCACTGGGTGAAACAATCAGTAATTTGAGATGAAAGATGGTAAAAATATTGAAGAAAAAGTTCAAATCTTTTAAGCATCTTCACTGTCAATTTGTGATAAAAGTATTTATAATATTTTAACATCTTTTGTTGTGAAAGATGATGAAAAGATTGAAAGGAGATTGGATGAAATATTGATAATCATTTCTTCAATCATATTACAATCTTTCATACAAAACTATGATGAAAAGGTTCAAAATCTTTTTCACTTTTTTTGACTCAAAGATGATGAAAATATTGTGATGATGTCACACTCTTGTTTTTTCATATACTAAGCTAGTACTACGATATGGAGGTGAATACTCAGGTTTATATGTTAGCACTATACTAGTACTATAGTCAGAAGAGTAGTATTAAGATTCTAATGTCAGCAGTATGCTAACACTAAGATTTAAAAGCTAGTACTATGCTAATATTAAGGTCTGAAGGTTAGTACTATGCTAGTACTAAGCTAGTACTAAGGTCTGCAGATTAGTACTCAGGTTTGAAGGTTAGTTCTATGCTAGCACTAAGCTAATACTAAAGTCCAAATGTTAGTACTATGCTAGTACTACACTAGTACCAAGCTAGTACTACAGTTTGAAGGTTATAACTATGCTAGTACTATGAAGAAAAGTTTTAAAACCTCTTTTTTGATCAAAGATGATGAAAATATTGTGACTATGTCACACCCTTGTTTTCATATACTAAGCTAGTACTAAGATATGGAGGTTAATACTTAGATCCAGATGTTAGTACTATCTTTTAAAGCCTTAGTACTAGCATAGTATTGATCTCTACATCTTAGTTCATAGTTTTGTATAAAAGGTTGTAAAATGATTGAAGAAATGATTATTAATATTTTATCCAATCTCTTTTCAATCTTTTCATCATCTTTCACAACAAAAGATGTTAAAATATTATAAATACTTTTATCACAAATTGACAGTGAAAATGCTTAAAAGATTTAAACTTTTTCTTCAATATTTTCACCATCTTTCATTTCAAATTATTGATTGTTTCACCCAGTGAGTGCTAGCTTAGTATACAATGACAAAAATGTGATATGATTACAACACGTTCATTATTTTTAGCAAGAAAAGAATAAGAAATTCTAAAACTTTTAATTATAACTTCATCTTGAAATTGTAAAATAATTAAAAGATAGTTGTTAATATCTTATCTAATCTTTTTAATCTTCTCATTATTTAAAATTCTTTATTACAAGTTAATAGTAAAGACACTAAAAAAATTAAGCTATTCTTTAATATCTAAATAATCTGTGATCTTAAATTATTAATTGTTTCATACAGTGAATTGTCACTATTGAGATCATGGTGATCAAGACTTTGTCAATCTCATCCTTTTATGTGATTAGCAGTAGCTTCAGCAAACTCAAAAGATTCTTTGCTGTTCATAGATTGCTTGTTGATATATAACTGCTCATATTGATGCTTTGAACTAGTTGTCATGTCAAGGCATGATAGCTGAAACAGATGTGAAGACAATGTACTGACATCAGAATCAGGTTCATTTAACTATCAATGCACTCTTTAATAAAGACTTATTAGAAGCCCTGCTAAATTATGAATTATTACAATAGAAAGACAATGATGCCTTAGCACTTATCACTTGAACAGATATTATTGCTGCATTTGACAGTGACAATATAGATGCTATAATCAGTACAGTCATCCAAAAGCCAGCTATGCTAACATCACTATGCAAAGTTTTTTAAAAAGGTGATATGCAAGTGAGAAGAGCAATTATCTTTAGTAAGCAAAGAATGAAAAACTTTGAAACCTTCTTATTATAACTTTATTAAAAAGATTGTAAAATGTTTGCAAAAGAATGGCCCATATTTCATTCATTTCTTTTTAATCTTTTTATGACATTTGATAAGAAAAGATTAAAACAAGTATGAATATTTCTCTGAAATTGATAGTAAAAATGCTAAACAATTTGAAGTTTTCTTTCTAAGCTTCTAATGTGAGCAGTATACCAGTACTAAATTTAGTACTGAGGCTTTAGGAGATAGTACTATACTTGCATACTATCAGCATTTGAATTTGACTTATATTCTAGTTACTAGCTTGGTGTAGGATAACAAAAATGTGACATAGTTACAATATGTTTATAAATTATTGATTGCTTCACCCAATGTAGATGAAATAATCAATAATGTGAGGTAATAAATGATTGAAATATTAAAGATAAAGTTGAAATCTTTTCAGCATCCTTACTGGCAATACATGATAAAAGGATTGAAATATTATCAATATCTTTTCTTAATTAAGATAATGAAAAAGGTTGAAAAGCAATTGAATGACATATTAGCAATTGTTTTTAATTATTTGATGATCTTTTAGACAAACTGATAATAAAAAGTTTCAAAGTTTTTTTCATTCATTTCTGATCAAAGATAATAAACATATTATGATCATGTCACATCATTATCATTCTACACCAAGCCAATATTAGTATAAAGGTTAATACTTAGATCCAAATGTTAATACTATTTCTTGAAGCCTTAGTACTAGCATAGTATTAATCTCTAAGTCTTAGAACTAGCTTAATACTAGCACAGTACTACTCTCTAAAGTCTAAGTATTAGCATAATGCTAATGTTAAGATTTTAGTACTACTCTCTAAAGTCTAAGTATTAGTATAATGCTAATGTTAAGATCTTAGTACTAACATTTGAATCTTAGTACTAGCTTAGTGCTGTCACAGTACTGACCTTTAGATCTATGTACTAGCTTGTTACTAGCATAGTATTAACTGTCAAACTTTAGTGTGCAGACCTTGATATTAGCATAGTACTAATCTTCAGACTCTAATACTAGCATAGTACTAGCATTTAAATCTTAGTATTAGCATATTGCTAATGTTGGAATTTTATTATAACTCTTCTAATTTTAATACTAGCATAGTGCTAATATACAAACTGGAGGATTAATCTTTATATCTTAGCACTAGCTTAGTATATAATAACAAGAGTGTGATATAGTCACATTATTTTATTATCTTTGATCAAAAAAATGTAAAAAGATTATAAAATAATTAAAGAAGTAATTATTAATATCTCTTCCAATCTGCTTTCAATCTTTTCATCATCTTTTACAATGAAAAATTTCTAAGATTGAGGTGAAAGATAATAAAAATATTGAAGAAAAAGTTCAAATCTTTTAAGCATCTTCACTATCAATTTGTGATAAAAGTATTTAAAATATTTTGAACATCTTTTGTTGTGAAAGATGATGAAAAGATTGGAAGGAGATTGGATGAGATATCAATAATCATTTCTTCATTTACAATCTTTTATACAAAACTATGATAAAAAGTTTTGAAATCTTATTTCACTTTTTTTTGATCAAAGATGATGAAAATATTGTGGCTAGGTCACACCCTTGTTTTCATATACTATGCTAGTACTCAGATATGGAGGTTGATACTCAGATTTATATATTAGCACTATATTAGTACTATAGTCAGAAGAGTAATACTAAGATTCTAATGTTAGCAGTATGCTAATACTAAGATTTAGATGCTAGTACTATGCTAGTCTAAGCTAGTACTAAGGTCTGCAGATTAGTACTAAGGTTTGAAGGTTAGTACTATGCTAGCACTAAGCTAGTATCAAAGTCAAAATGTTAGTACTATGCTGGTACTACATTAGTACTAAGGTCCAAATGCTAGTATTATGCTAGTATTAAGCTAGTACTACAGTTTGAAGGTTAGTACTATGCTAGTACTAAGATGTAAAGATCAATACTATGCTAGTACTAAGGCTTCAAAAGATAGTACTAATATCTGGATCTAAGTATTGTCATTCATATCTAAGTACTAGGTTAGTTACGATTTCTGAGGTACAAAGAAAGAGTTTGTGCAGGACTGAGCACTTAGAGCATCTATGCAACATTTTTTGATCCCCGAGACAGTAGACCATTACAAAGTGGTTTCATTTTCTTCCCCTGTCCTGAGGTTAGGAGAGGGCCCTTCCTTCAAAAGTTTCTTACCAGATAATGTTTTGTTCTTACTGCTGTTTTTTCACTTTTCTAATGAACATACAAGCCAGAGTTTGAACCTGCATGATGCAGCTGATCCAAAAGGTGCAAATATTCAGAGCCAATCACAGCACTGAATTTGCTAGGATTAATGTCTGAAGGGCTGATGACTTTAAAACGGTTCACACTGCTGTGTTGAATGGCTTGAAAGCGATTCAAACTGTGGCATTCAATGGCTTCAAAGTGGTTTAAACTATGGCATTCACCATTTTGTGATGTAAAATGAATGATTTAACATTTTCTGGACTTATGCTAGTCTCTGCTTGAGAAATGAGAACAAATTTTTACATTTTATTGCTTTACACTTCAACTTCTTCATCCTGAGCATACAGAAACAAAAGCTACTGGTGCAATCCAGTAAAATTGTCTTATTTTGGTGACTGGGCCACAGCTCTTAGTGTGGCTAATGGATTTCTGAGGGTACTACATATGTTTCTATTGCTCAAAAGATCTACAAAAGAAGAGAAATAATGAGTAAAAGCTTTATAGAAGGTGCAAAAGTATATAAATGATTTATGCACAGCTTCAACAATGCATTTCTACAATAACACTCACACTGTGTGAAGCAATCAATAATTTGAGGTGGATGATGATAAAAATATTAACGAAAAAGTTCAAATCTTTTAAGCATCTTTGCTATTAATTTGTGATAAAAGTATTTAAAACATTTTAACAGCTTTTGTTGTGAAAGATGATGAAAATATTGAAAGGAGATTGGATGAAATCTTCATAACCATTTTTTCAATCATTTTACAATCTTTCATACAAAATTATGATGAAAAGTATCAAAATCTCTTTTCACTCTTTTTTAATCATGGATCATGAAAATATTGTGACTATGTCACACTTTTGTCATCATATACTAAGCTAATACTAAGGCATAGAGGTTAATACTCAGATTTATGGATTAGCACTATACTAGTACTATGGTCAGAAGAGTAATACTAAGATTCTAATGTTAGCAGTATGCTAATGCTAAGATTTAAATGCTAGTACTAAGCTGATATTAAGGTTTGAAGATTGGTACTATGCTAGTAGTACAAGAATCTGATGATTAGTGCTATGCTAGTATCAAGCTAGTACTTATGTCCAAATGTTAGTACTATGCTAGTACTAGAGTCTAAATGCTAGTTCTAGGCTAGTACTAAGGTTTAAATGCTAGTACTATGCTAGCATCAACCTAGTACTATGGTCTAAAGGTTAGTACTATGCTAGTACAAAGGCTTCAAGAGATAGTACTAACATTTAGACCTAAGTATTAACATTCATATCCTAATATTGGCTTAGTGTAGAATGATAATGATGTGACATGGTGACAATATGTTTATCGTCTTTGATAAGAAAAGAATGAAAAAAGATTTTAAATCTTTTGATTATAACTTTGTCTAAAAGGTTGTAAAATGATTGAAGAAATGATTGCTAATATGTTATACAGTCTTTTTTCAATTTTTTCATCATCTTTAACTAGAAAAGATGTTAATAATATTTTGAATTTTTTTTATCACAAAATAACAGTAAAGATGCTAAAAAAATTTGAACTTTTTCTTTAATACCTTTACCATCTTTCACCTCAAATTACTGATTGTTTCACCCAGTGTCAGTGCTGCTGTGGCTGAACTGTAAAACCTTAGCAGGCTTAGACATTGTTGACACTTTGATATATAAATATGTACAATAGAGTATACTGCATGCTGATGCTTCACTTTGTATGCTATTTTCTCATTTCATCCATACAAGCAGAATAGGCAAGACAATCTGAGTCTTCAGCCACTATGATAAAATGTTAAAAATTCTGATCCATATTTTGACTGTTTATAATGTTTGACCACATGGATAATACACAGTACACTACATCTTCATGCTCTGCAATGAGAACATCATGCAGACTATTTTCTGGCTCAAAAAAGCGGATTTGAGGCTATAGGATGTCAGCTATCCAAATTCCCACACTTTAAGTTATCACAATGTGCAAATAAGACCAAATTATGACATTTGTTGTTAGTGCAACTAGCTAGTTGCCCGAATGATAGATGTCATAGCTTGACATTGTGCACACAATACTTTGAGCTAATCTCAATTTTATTCCTCTAAAATTGAAAGATCTTCTTCCTGAGGCTCTGTGGCCTAAAAACATCATGCTTTTAGTCCAAAAAATGTTATTTTCACTAATGCACATAGAGCACTGGGTTTGAATCGGAGTTTGAATCTGAAAGGTGGCTGATCCAAATAAGTGCAAATATTCATGGCCAATCAGAGTGCTGTATCTGTGGTCAATATTCATCAAATCAATTGAATGCTTTCAGAACAACTCAAACATCTGCATTTCATCATGTTCCACTGTATTTAATCTGACCAACAGTATACTATCATCTGAGTAATGTATCATTTAGCATTTTCCGAAGTTATGACACTTTTTATTCCTTGTTTAACCAATAATTGTTGCAATTAAGTTTTTAGCCACCTTAATTTTCACTGTTGCCCTTCTATCTTCAGATTGGCTGCTACTATACTCACGGATAATATAGCGCTAGAAAGCCATTTCTTTCAGCTTTCAAATGAGTGTCTGTTGATTAAAGATTTATGCTTTGTTTTGAAGGTATATGCAATTCTATCAGGCTCACTCATTTACACACCTTTGTCGCTAACAATTCAAAGGCTCCAAACCTAAAAGCTCTAGTATTTGGTTAATCAACCATTTACCTTAAGCACTGTCTTAAGCCATCTATGTACACTTTTGATCAAACTCTGATGCATAAACCTGTCAATACCCTCTCATTTCTTTTTTAATTGCTTTTACAATTCTGTAATGTTCTCATATCTTGCTAATGTGTTTTTTGAGATGACTTCAAATACAATATATGAAATTAAGATTTGAGAATTGATCAGATCATACCATAGTCTTGAGAGTATCCTTCTTAAGCCATCTTCATGTCTGTTTAAAGTTATGCTGAAAAGTATTATCTTCTTCACACTTTTGCTGTAATACTTTCAGCCATTCTGAAGCTCATTTCTCAAAATGCTAATATAAAGGTCAAATTCATCTTGTTATCAATCCTACAGGTATACAGCCTCACATCATGAGTGATTTGTCAATATCTTTATAATATAGCAGATCTGAATATGTATTCAGCCAGACAAGTTCTAGCCATGCTATGTTCAATGTTTCAAAGTATGAGTGGTATAGAGCATCAGAGTTTGATCAAAAGCATACATACTATATCATACTCAATGAACGTGGTGGATGTGATTGTACTTATTTATAGCAGACTTTAGCTGAAAAAGTGAATAATTGTGAGGGCTATAGAATCTATAAATATGTTGACCATCCAGAATTTGCAAACCAAATTTAAGATAATAAAAAGCTTTTCTGAGATCACTCTAAATATTGAAATGGCAGATATTTTGCAGTATCACTAGGATTCATAACATTCTGGGAGTGTAGATTGAATGTTCAGGAAGGGCATCAGAGAAAGTTAGGGATGTGAATGATGGCCCAACCAAGTTTCAGATAATGGAAAGCAGTTCTGAGGTCACTCTGACTATTTTGATACAGCTCAAAATGGCAGATATTTTGAAGTGTCACCAAGGTTTATGCAAAATATCAGCACCTCAGAAATTGTTCCTGCCAGAAATGGCCCCCTTATCCAAGTATATGAAAACAAGGGTGTGACATAGTCACAATATCTTCATCATCTTTGATCAAAAAAGAGTGAAAAAAGATTTCAAAACTTTTCATTATAGTTTTGTAACAAAGATTGTAAAATGATTGAAGAAATAATTATTAATATTTCATCCAATCTCCTTTCAATTTTTTCTTCATCTTTCATAATAAAAGATGTTAAAACTATTATAAAAACTTTTATCACAAATTGACAGTGAAGATGCTAAAAAGATGTGAATTTTTTCTTCAATATCTTTACCATATTTCACCTCAAATTATTGATTATTTCATCCAGTGATAGTAGATGATCGAATGCAAAAGGCAGAGGCAATGAAAAGATGGGCACAGCACAGCTCAGATATACTTTGATCACATAATTATACATATCTGTCGAGGCATGCAGAGTTTTCTGTAACATTGCTGATGGATCTTTATCTGAATTATGAACATCAGAGAATCATTTAAAGATGCAAGGTTGATCGAAGGAGAGCAGGCACTGAATAAATGAACTTGTAAGGGGTCAAATAAAAAATGTTATGATTATCATTATATTGAGGGTGAGATCACATGGATGAAACATTACATTTACCATTATGTGCAGGCAGGTTTGAGTGGCATTAAGGGATGTGAAAGACAGTTTGAAAGGTGGACAGAAGTCCAAGTGTGCAAGACAGTGAGCATACCAGGCTAGTTGCAGAGGATAAACTGCATAATCAAGGTATATGACAGAAAAGTCAGCACCTTCAGATGCTATCACAGGGATACATGAAAGGACTGGCACACACACAACATAAAAAGAACAGTAAGTGATCTATAAGATCTTATGACATCAGAATGAGAATGAGCACACAGGCCAGCAATCACTAGTCTGCATAAGGAAGAGTGAACCATGCATGAGACATTGAAAATGAGCTTATAGGCCAGCAGCCACTAGCTTGTATGAGAGATCTAGTACATTCATAGTTGTATATATATACTACATATGTATATTGTATAAAAACTTGAAATACTTCATATGCAATACATATTATACTCAATGCTGCATTATATCGATGGCCTTCACTGCTAAGCTGTAAGCATATGCAAGCAATTGATTGCAACACTCCACTTGGTCTGTTTCTTTATAAAAGGCTGCCAGGTGCCTGCCTAAAATGGTTCAATATCACTGCTTGGCTTTTGTGTGCTAAAATCTGACATTGAAGCAAATTTTGCACCATATTGGTGAAGGAGAAAATCATGATATATGAGAATAGTATTCTTTATAATATGTTCTCAGTTTGACATCAATGTCTCTCATGGTCAAATTATCATTGTATGCACAATCATCCTGGAAAGATCCCTGATGATAAGCCACAAAACTGTTGCAATGTTTGTAATGCTTGCATTGTTTGGCTTATATCTCGGGAACCAGAAAGGCTATATATGTAAACTTACATATTATTAGAAAGCTTATGATATGGGCTTTCAAATAACATTTAGATAAATTAAATCGGCTTCACCATTGTTGAGATATGAATTTTTCATTATAAAAAGCATTGCAAAAACTTTGTGGCTGACAGTTCTGAAAATAAAAATGTGCCCTTGCAGAAGTTTGTTTGCTTTGAGGTTTGAGGTTTGAATTATATAATATTTGTTGAACTTCAACATGAGTCAATAAACACCAAACAGACTGTTAAACTTCAACACCATCATCATGAAAAAACTTTCTGCTACTCAAACTGCTCAAATTCTCTCTTTACTTGATCAAGGCCATTCTGCCAGACAGATTGCTCATCTGACTGGTATCCATTGCTTTAATATGTTCTGAATACACTCTGAACATTGTCCTGACATGCCTACATCTGGTTGAGGTCATCCTAGCAGGCACAATCCAGGAATCATATGCTATGCCACTCACCTTCTTCTCACTGAACAGGCAGATACTGCTGCTCAAGTGACAAAACTCCTCCAAGATGTTGTCAGTCAGTCTTTGTACATGGAGACTATGCATAGAAAGGTCAAAAGTGCTGGTCTAAGGCTGTGATAAAGCACAAACACCCTCTTCTCTCTAAACATCATAAGAGAAAAAGACTGAAGTTTGCTGTTAGCCATAAGCACCAGACTGTGAAGGACTAAAATGGGGTTGTTTGTTCAGATAAGATCAAAGTTAGCAGATATGGCTCACATGGGAGGAAATGGATGTGAAAGAAGCCAGAGGAGGGTTTCAGCGATAGGCTGGTAGAAGGGACACTCAAGTTTAGAGGTGAAACCTGATAATGTGGGGGTATATACTGGTAGGGATTGGATATGCTTGCAAGATGTATGGCAAGATGTATGTAGACCTTTATGTTTCTATTCTGAAGAAATAACTTCAGAATAGCATAGAGAAATGGGGAAAAACTGTGAATAATGTAATATTTCAGCAACACAATGACCCCATGCACACCAGCAAGAAAGCCAAGAAGTGGCTAGAGGAGCATGGATTTAAGATTATGTATGGCCTGCATAGTTTTCAGATCTCAATCCTATAGAGCACCTCTGGCATCATCTCAAAAGAAGGCTGAAACAGGCAAAAATGCATTTGGAGGAATTATAAAACTTTAGAATAGGGTACAAAAGAAGTGAAGTGGTATTGAGGCTTCTGTCTATCAAAATATAATCAATAGCATGCCAGACAGGGTTAGAGATTTGTTGAGGACAAAGGGAGGGTGCACAAAGTACTGAAGTTTGAAATTTTTGTACATAAAATACTGTCAGTCACAAAACTGTTAAAATGCACTTTTTATAAAGAATAATTTATCTCAACAAAGATCAGGCCGATTTACTCCAGCTAAATAGCATTTGAAAGCTCATATCATAGGCTTTCTAATGATATATAAGTTTAATATATAGCTACTCTGATTCCTAGATATAAGCCAAACAATGTGCCCATTGCAAACATTGCAACAGTTTTGTGGATCACTGTAATGCAATCTGCATTTTCAGCCACTGTGGTAAAATTGATTGCTCTTATTTGCCTTTAGTGGATGAGCCACAGCTTCAAGTGTGGCTGATGGTTTCTTGAGGGTGTTACATATGTTTCTATTGCCTGAGAAATGCATAGCAGAAGAGAAATATGATTAAAGGCTTCATAGAACATACTGAAGTATATAAATGATTTATGCACAGCTTCAACAATGTTGACACTTTGATACCTAAACATGCATTATGGTGTATATTGCATGCTCATGCTTAACTTTGTAATGCTATTTTCTCATTTCATCTATACAAGCAGAATAGATGAGACAATCTGTGTCTTCAGCCACCATGGTAAAATTCACATCCATATTTCGACTTTTTATAATGTTTGACCACATGGATAATACATAGTACACTACATCTTCATGCCCTGCAATGAGAACATCATGCAAATTATTTTCCGGCTCAAAAAAGCGAAGATTTGAGGCTACAGGATGTCAGTCATCCAAATTCTCACACTTTAAGTTGTCACAAGGTGCAAATAAGACCAAATTATGACTTTTGCTGTTCATGCATCTAGCTAGTTGCATGAATGACAAACATCATGGCTTGGCATTGTTCACACAATACTTTGAGCTAATCTCAATCCCATTCCTTTAAAATTGAAAAACCTTCTTTCTGAGGCTCTGTGACCTCAAAATATCATGCTTTTAGTCCAAAAAATGTTATTTTTGCTAACACACATAGAGCACTGGGTTTGAATCAGAGTGTGAATCTGACAGGTGGCTGATCCAAATAAGTGCAAATATTCATGGCCAATCAGAGTGCTGTATCTGTGGTCAATATTCATCAAATCAATTGAATGCTTTCAGAACACTTCAAATATTTGCATTTCATCATGTTTCACTGTATCTAATCTGGCCAACAATATACTATCATCTGAGTAATGTATCATTTAGCATTTTCTGAAGTTATGACACTTTTTATTCCTTGTTTAACTAATAGTTGTTGCAATTAAGTTTTCAGCCACCTTAATTTTCACCGTTGCCCTTCTATCTTCAGATTGGCTGCTGCTATGCTCATGGATAATATAACACTAGAAAGCCATTCTTTTCAGCTTTCAAATGAGTGTCTGTTGATTAGATATTTATGCTTTATTTTGAAGATATGTGCAATTCTATTAGGCTCACTCATTTATACACTTTTATCACTAACAATCCAAAGCCTTCAAACCTACAAACCATAGTACTTGATTAATCAACCCTTTGTCCTAAGCACTGCCTTAAGGCATTAATGTAAACTTTTGATCAAACTTTGATGCACAAACCTGTCAATACCCTTTCATTTCTTTTTCAACTGCTTTTATAATTCTGTAATTTCTTTGAGTGGCCTCTCATACCTTGCTAATATGTTTTTGAGATGACTTCAAAGATGATGTATGAAATTAAGCTTTGATCAAGCCACGTTATAGTCTTAAGAGTATTCTCTTTAAGTCATCTTCATGTCTGTTTAAATTATTATCTCCACACCTTTGCTATAATGCTTCAAGCCATGCTGAAGCTCAGTTGTCAGAATGGTAACATAAAGGTCAGAGTCATCTTGTTATCAATCTTACAGATATACAGCCTCACATCATGAGTGATCTGTCATCATTTTCATAATACAGCAAATTTGAATCTGTATTCAGCCAGACAAGATCTAGCCATGCTATGTTCAATATTTCAAAGTACCATTTGTATATGTAGTGCATCAGAGTTTGATCAAAAGCATACATACTATACAATACACTCAATGAACATGTTGAGTGTGATTATATTTATCTATAGCAGACTTTTAGCTTAATAAATAGTTGTGAGCCACTCAGAATTTGAAAATCAAGTCTAAGATAATGAAAATCTCTTTTGAGGCCACTGTGAGTATTTTGATACAGCTTAAAATGGCATGTATCTTGAAGTATCTTGCTACGATCGTCTACATTGTGATATTTGCAGCATAATTACCAGCTATAAGCTTGTAATTTTTCTTGTGGAGTTTAATGGAAGCAAGAATATCTTTTAAAACTGCTATCTTTACCTCATAATTCTGTTTCTCCTCTTTCAATTGATGAATAGCAATGTAATACTGGTTAGGATTAAGATCTAGACATGGGCTGACAATGAGACTGGCAGCTTCTACTTTCAGGTTTGCTTGCAGACCTGTTACATGTGAGCTGAGAGAAAGATAATGATTTTTTCACCAATTTTGATATGTGTTTCAACCTGCTCATGAGAGAACACCATCAAAACCTTGCTGCAGCCCTTACAACAAAATTGGCATTCTGTGCATCATCTCTTCCCTTTCAGCATAATGCAGTCTAAGTTCTTTCTGAAGCAACAGAAACACTGCTCTCATGATCTGCCATAGGCAATGTCACCAGAAATATCAGCAGCGATGATAGAAAGTGCATCGCTGACTATGCTGTCAGACTCAAAATCTGCTAATGTATTTCACTTCTCGATGACAATAAGTGCAGGTTTGGATCCAGTGATGATGGTGACAGCATGCTGATGGCTTGCTGTCTGATGAAGGAGTGAGCTTCACATTTTTGCTAGGAGAAGATAGTAAAAACATCAGTGAGACCTGATCCACTGACCACTATGGCATCAACAACAGTTTACCTGCCACTAATGTTGAGATCCTGGGCACCTGAGGCATGCTTGTCATCTCATCCATGGAGATCACAATCACAGAAGGTGGACTTTGCATTGAGAATGATATGACCTGGCAGGCCACTAGTAGGATGCTTTATGTCATCCTCGACTAGTGCTTTCTTGTTCACAGTGGGCATATGCTCCTCCACCTCCATCGCATCATTTATCACAATAGTGGCTCCAGATACAGTATGTGATCTGGATAGTATAGAGGAAAACTTCTGAGAAGCTGGCAGTGAGCAGTTTGCATTCGGCATGTGCATCATGGTGTTCTATAGGTAAAGCATTGTCAATGAGCTGTCATTTCTAACATGGTGCGATTTTAGCTTATCGAATTTGTGATCAGGAACTGATGATATGTCAAATAGCTTTGTACTCTAGAGACAAGCTGGTGCATTCTGTGAGAGAGATAAGCAAATCACCAGATAATGAGATGCTGCATGAAATGGTGACCACTGCTGTCAAGTCTGCTTAAAAGATCTATAACTAAGCATTTGTTTGCATTGTCCAGTACCCTGCTCATCTGTATGTGCTTGCAAACATTGCTGTCATTCAAGTTACAGGCCATGGTCTGTGAGATCACATAAATGTGAGATGTTCAACAAGAGAAGCACGAGAACATTTGAGGTAGAGAACATGGCCAACAGGGCATCTTTAATAGGAAGTACATACTGTAGACCTAAAGGGGTGAGACAATCAAGCATTCAAAAATAGTCAACTGAGAACAATGATTAGTGCAAAAATGAATGAACAAATATCACTACCTCAAATATGAATGTGTGACCGTGAAGTGGCACTATGTCATGGTATGATGATCATGGTAGCAGCAGATAAGCTGCATCCTCACACAAACTATCCTATATGATCAGCATAGTGACATTCAATGCCTTCAATTGCATCCTGCCAGCCATGGCATACAGCCATCATGAACACTACCAAGGTTCACGACATCCTGAAAGTGTATATTGAATGCTCTGAAAGAAAATCAAGGGCTGTAAATAGCTGAATGGTGGATTCAACCAAGTTTCAGATAATGAAAAGCTCTTCTGAGGTCACTCTAAATATTTTAACACAGCTCAAAATGGAATATATCCTGCAGTATCATCAAGGTTCATGATATTGTGGGAGTGCCCAGGAAGCAGAAAGGGCATTGAGGGAGCCCTTATTGGTGGCCTCAACCAAGTTTCACATAATGAAAAGCTTTTTTGATATCACTCTGAATATTTCAACATAGCTCAAAATGACAGATATCTTGCAGTATCATCAAGGTTCATGACATTGTGGGGGAGGGTATTGAATGCCTTGAAAGAACATCAAAGAGCTTGAGGCCCTGCTTTGTGGTCTCAATCAAGTTTCAGGTAATGAAAAGCTCTTCTACATATTACACATTGCAGACTCTGCAGAATTTCATATCATTGAAAAGGTGACACAGATATATACACTGAACTTTGCTGAATCTCACCCATAACATTATTATGTTACTCTCAAAACTGCTGCATCTTGAACAATTACACCATTTTTGATTTCTGTTAATGAATAAAAACATACAATGTGGTGAATATTAATAATCAAATTATAAACTTAATTACGAAGAATGTCAGAACCTCTGAAATTGTTTCTGCCAGAAATGGCTCTCTTATCCAAGTTAGTTTACAAGAGTGCAGCTGGCCAATTTAGCGAAATTGTTCTGTCAAGTTAAGTTTCTCAAAAGCAATACAAAGCTCTCAAAATGGCCTTTTCTTAAGAGTCTCAGCATGTCAAATATGTTTACAAATGACTGATGAAAATACATAACTTTAACAATCAAGCATTCATCAGAAAAGGAAAGCAAGTTTAGCTTCATCCGTGTAAAAATTTCAGTGTGATATTCTATATTTTAGTCACTTACTATTCAACTTTAACAGTGAATGCTATGAGCAGTTGCATCATTTATAGCAGTAGTTCAATGTAAGAGAACAATCATAAATTTAAGCATATCGCAATTGTAGCTTGAATGATTTACAGTAGTGAAATGATTAATATACATCTATGAAGATGATAATTTATAGTATTAGCACTCAGCAGTCGCTCCTGCCAGTAATGACCCTCTTGCACAAGTTTGGGTCAGCCATTTATGATACAAACCCCAGCTTGTATGCTCATTAGAAAAAAGATAACAAGGAGGAGCAAGAACAAAATGCTTATGTAGTAAGAAAACTTGAAGGAAGGGCTCTCTCCTAACCTGCGAACAGGAGCATAAAAAATCACTTTGTTTGGTACCCAAGGGGACAAAAGACGCTACATAGATGCTCTAAGTCCTCAGTTCTGTATCCATCCTTTCTTTGTATCTCAGAAATCATAATGTGACATGTCAGCATTTTCCATCATAGTCACTGATCCCTTCGGTCATGTTCTGCCCACCATGTAAATGCTCACCTGGATGGGCAAAAAAATGCCTATAATTTGAGCTTTGTATATTTTGCGCACAATTCATTCCTTACTGTACTTTCTGATGTAGCTCTATGGCCTGCAACATCATTGTTAAACAATGGCGAGTCACATAGTAGGTTCTTCATCTGTGGCACAGTAGCGCCTGGGCCATATATGTGGGAAGTCTGGTGCTTGTTTGTTTTGCACTTCAATCCTTATGCTCATCTTCTCATTGCTGTTATCAGGCTTGATGCTCTCACCATGGTGATTTTTCACCATCACATATGTGTGCTCCTATTGCTGATATCACATTTCTGATCACCTATGATTGATGGACGCTGATCCTAGATTGCTGCCCTTGCACCCTGTAGCTTTTTCATAATGCTTTTCATCTGCCATGAATAGCTGATTCTCTTTATGATTCTGTTTCATCTTGATGTTGTTGATTGATTAGTGTATACAGATCATGTGACTGTTGTCCTTGTTTGCTTCCTTCCTTCTCTGAACCCCTCATCTCGATTGCCTAAGGTTAGAGGGTTGCTAAACCCAGGCCCTGTTATCCTGCTCATCCTGGCTGTCTCTCTGTCTGCTTTCCCTCTTACGGTGAATAGTCAATTCTGTTCATGACACTGTTTCATCTCAACCTTCTTGTATTGATTCCCTTTATCATCATATGACATCAGCTCTATATTTTATTCTGCTTATCATTACTGCCAATACCAAAACCAATCCAGATGTTGCTGATCTCATTGATGGCATGTGCATAATGTAATAATGCTCATCGAAATGTTAACAGTAATGGTTTATCAGGTTATAATCCCAATGGTAATGTTTGATCCACATGCAGGTATCCCATGATGTAATGATTATCATAACATATGCTATGGCACTCATTGTAATGTCAATGATCCATGTGCATTTAGCTGTAATGCTAATGATAATATTCTATCTGTACAGGTATCCATGATGTAACATTGTATGCATATCACTACTTCTCTCTGCTCTTGCTCGGTCATGTCAATTCTGTTCATGGTATAGTCTTGACATTGTTGCATGCTTAGTGGATGCTGATCATGCTGTGCTCATCTTTGCCTCAATCACCCAGGATTGGTGGTTGCTGACCCAGGCCCTTGTTGCCCGCTTTTTTTGTCCGACACAAATAGTTGATGCATACAGTATAGCCAGGGTACAGGATAGGCTGGATCTTCCCACAAACTTATCCAGATGAAGACTGATCATCCCTTTGTTATCCTCTTTAACTGCACTTGTTGCAGTCACTGTCGCAAACTGATGTGCTGCTCTAATTATGCAGGATTAATGAATGTTAATCCTTATCCTGGCTGTCACTGCTTATTATCTCGCTTTCATTTTCACTAAGTGATGCTGGAGCGCAATGCTGCCTCTGTTCTGTGTCATCATAGTTAACTTGTGATGTTCTTGCTTTTATGTTATTCCATGCTAGATGATCCTCGGGTGTGACGCTATTCTCATGCACATCATATGGTGGACTCTGGTGTGATATTGTTCAGATCATGCTAGATGATCCTGGCATTCCTTATTTCTCAGCGGATTCACCGTTGAATTTTCCGTTGGCATTCCGGACATTCATCTTCATCTCATTCGCTGTTTCCTCTTTGTCTTGCAGAGGCTGTAAACATACTGCATGTACCTTGCATCATAGTGACATCACTTGCTTTGAGCAAAGCTAACTCTTGGTGGAGTGAACTGTTGTCTGTACTCAGTGCCTTGGCTTTAGCAGCTATGGCCCTCATAGCATGCTGTGTCAGTGAGCTCTCTATTCATAATGACCATGTGTCCATCCTGTGGTTGGCGCTTGTCTTTGAGGTCAAGGATATGGTTTTGAAGGATGCTCTCCTTCAGGTGTTGTTCATCCCATACATCCTGGATGGTGGCTTCAAAGTTTCTTTTGTGTTTGTACATTTTGTGTCTGAGCACATTGTAGAGCTTCTTCAGCTCATTGTCAACCATCAACTTCATGACAATGATAACCCATTCGTGGATGTGTTGGGGGACCTCTGGTAGAGCTGACTGCCTAATCGCATCCTCTATTAGGTTAAAAATGTGTTCATCAAACTCCCATGCAGAAGGGATGTATGTGGGGAATAAGGATGGGGTCGGGGATGTAAGTCCACCAACTTGTGATGCCGAGTCACCAGGATGAATGTATGGTACTGGAAATTGTGTTGCGAGGCACGTGAGTGCTATTTGTGTGATTGTCATCATCTCTAAGTGCATCTTCAATCTGCTGAGCAAACATAGACATTTGTGCATGATTGGAATTGGATATTGCGATTGAGGGAATTTAGAAGATGTTGTTGTGAGGGTCAATAAGCCCCTGTTGTATCAGATGATGTCTGAGTTCTTCTCCTCAGAGTTGTGAGTAGAAAAAGTCATAGATGATCTCAAAACGTTCAGGATCTTCTTCTTTGATTCGAGCTAAGCTTTCCCAGTATTTGAGGTTCTCGATTGATTCAGTTTCTAGTAGCCAGAATGGGGCATAGTGAATAATGTAGTGGGTGAAGTTTGGCTGATAGTGATATAGCATGAGTGGTGATAATCATACGAGTGGTTGGTAGATGAAATATGCTGTAGAAGTTTGGAGGTGGATCCTTGATGATGTGGGGCTGGGATGGTGTGGGGTATGTCTGCCCGAATGACGTGAATTTGGAGATAGAGGACTATTTCCCCAACTTGGAATGGTAGTCTGAGTGACTAGTTGACTTCTCCATTTGCTGATTGCATATTGAGCTTTATGGTAGAATTGTAGATTAGTTCGAGTGAGTGGCACACTTCCTCCGACATGGCTACAATCTGACAACCTGGATCTAGTATGGCTTCCACTCGCTCCTTGTTGTCGACTAATGTGACTATCAAGTGAAGTGCATGCAAGTCCTTTATGACTGTTAGCTGCTCGGCTCATCTCTGTTGTGGACATGGTTCAAATATGCATCATAAGAATTGGGGATGATTGAGCCTGTGGTCGCTAGAGGCTCTCCATGACAGGTGAACTCCTCTTCCTGCCTGACTGTGATCACTCCATCTTTGGCTGATGCTAAGATCAATGCCATTCCGGTAGTACTTGGAGGTACAACATACTTGGGGTGTACATGCTTCTCAGTATTTGTTTCGTGTGTGTGGCGATATCGAAAGCAGTTCCTCCATTGACAAGGGTTACTGAGGATGCCTTCATTGACCATTCAAAAACCATATTTGCTAGATTGGTGGTGCATTATGATGGGCCACATCACGCGCTCCTGGCTTCAGTGCTTGACCAAAGTTACGCATGTTTGGCAGGACGTAGAGGTGTCTCTTGCTGCTCAGAATGGATGCTCTGGTGCACTTTCTTTGACTGGTGCAGGTGTACTAGAAGGACTTTCATTAGTTTTCTCTATTCTCATTGAAGGTTTCTGCAGCTCAGATGCCTCCATCTGCGCTGGCTTTGTTGCCACTCCTGCTGGTCACCTAGGTGGCATATGAATGCTGTCAAATACCGGCCTTGACCTTTTGAGATCGTGCAACTCATGCTCCAGTGCTTCAATTCTATCATCTGCTCTAAGAGAGAATGAGTTGGCTTTGTCTGATGAGACCTCGAATAGGTTTGCTGCTGAAACTGATGCAGTAACCAGTGTTTGGTTGCATCCGTGCCACTCGTAGATCTGATTGTGAATGGTGATTCCTGGAATATTGTGAGGTATGAAGGTTCCATTTGGTAGGATGACCTTTCCAGCTGCAAGACGACAACTTGCATACACATTTACCACTTTTAATATCTTCTTCAATGTGCTTGCAGGTTCCTATCATTGCCCCTGCTTCTCTGCAGTAGTGGCAATATCTGTTCACATTCTCATTTGCAACTGGTGGCTTTTCTGCCACTGTAGACTGTGTGCTGCCATCGACTTGGCTATCCCTCCCATTGCTGTGACTGTGAGCATTTGTATGGATTTGACTAGGCTTTCTATTAACAATGAGATGTTCTCACTTTTGATACCCGTCACTCTATTAGCTGGAGTAGTCGATGCTGCCTTGACCATTGATGGCCCCATGCTAGTTTCATGCAGGACAAACTTGGCCACTTCGTTAACATTGTTGACAGGGTATGGATCGTCAGGATAATGATTGGGCTGCTGTTACATTCTGACTCGGAGATGCAGTTTTTGCTGATTAGGAATGATGTGATTGCTAGAAACTCTCTGTGATAGTTTCCTAGCTCTGCAATCATCTGTATTCCGAGACGGGCACACTCCCTGATTAATAGATCCATATCCTGGACCTCTCATTTCCACTCTGTATCTGCACCAGGGTACAGCTCCTGAATTGCTTGCTTCAAGTCACGGTACATTTTCAAGAGGTCGATGTATTCTGAAAGCGATTCTACGAGATCAGCGACGTCGATATTAAGGTAGTGTTTTACCCACAGCTTTTTGTTGGCTTCATTGGTGATTGGACAATGGTTAAAGAGAATTTTGAGGTTATCAAAGAATCGAAATAGTGTTCTTAGCCGGAACGAATACTGATGCCAATCGATCACCTCAGAATGGCATTTGGTTGGTTATTACAGTACCCATGACAGAGATGGCTGTGTTAATAGGGGTCCGACCCTGATCCTGGTCTCTAGCAGATTCTACTGTGAGTGCAGCTTCTAGCTCATCTAGAAGCATTCGAGAGGGACTTCGGGTGACAAAGATGTAGGGTGCTCTGAGAGTGAGTCAGCAATGGATGACTTGAATGATGGATGCAGGGACCAGATAAGGGTGCTAAGGGGAAAAATGCTAGGTGAGGTAGTAGAAGCAGGTAATTCCGATTGGGATGCTGAGAGCTATGTTTCGTGTGATGGAGATGGATGATAGTTGGCTAGATGAGATCTGCCCGCTTCTATTCACTCAAATCCTGCCCTTAAGAACTTGTGTAACTGACTGAGCCACTGATTGAATGACGAAAAGACTTCTTTGTCTGACAAATCACCTATGGTTTGAGTTCGCTTGGGTTTCAAGGGAATACCGAACTACCTCTTTGGTTTCCAAGCATAGCATGATCAACTCCACACTGTGGACTTTAAATTCTCTTCCACCCGCCCCCGCGGTGGGCTCCAGAAATGATATGCTCAACTGCTTTCTGGCTGCCAGCAACCTCCTATCCTGTTGAGGAAGGCGGATCAAAGCTATCCATCTCTGCTCTCTGTAAGCCACAGTTGCAGGAATCTCAGCTTGAGGGGTGGCTGCGAGTCATTCGGCATTGCACTTGAAATGGAGCGGTGAGTGGTGATTAGGACCAGGGGAGTATCCCTGACTCTGGATGAGTCGAGAAGAAGATAGATTGTGGGCTAATTAGAGGATTGGGACATGCCTCAGATGAGCAGATTGTCGAGGGTCGAGGATCGAGCAGTGATGTGGGTCTCTGGCTGACTAATTTTGTGGCTTGGGCACTACAGGCAGCTCTCCCCAGCACTACGGATGGGGCTTGGGTGCTCCCTAGGTCTCTGGGACATCTTGCAGGGATCCCCAGCACTATGGACCAGACCTGGGCACTTGCTGAGGCTATGGAGTCTGATTGGGATGGGAATCTGAGTGGCTAGAGCTCATGACTGGTGGTATGGGAGGTGGCATGAGGAGAAAATGTGGTAATGTGAGGTGGCATGAGGAGAAAATGTGGTAATGTGACTTTGCTGGGTGCTTCTCGAGTTGAGCTCTGGGCCACTATGGAAGTGCGGCCCAGCTTGGGGTCGAGAGCCAATGAGATGTGATATGAAGACGTAGACAAGTGAGACTGAATAGGGTGTGCTACCTTATCGAGAATAGGTGCGTAGAACTGAAATCTGAAGGGTGAACTTCTCGTTGTTTTTGGTACATAGGTCATTATATAGGTGTGGAATAGTGCCTTCTAATGTAGTAGAAGACATTTCTGATCCTCTGAAACAGTTACAAAACATTTCCCGCCTTCTCCTTATCATTGCTTGCAGTCAGGAAACTGGAAGATGGAGGCCTTCAAGGGTCCAGTGGTCTGCATCCTGGCGCTATTCTCGCTTAGAACGAACTTTCGTGCCAATTTTACCAAAATTGTTCCGCTCTGTCTCTTCTCCTTTGTTTTTGTAATTGATGGTGCTAACGTGCGGGTTCTGGCTCATTTTCAAGCCTCATGTATGACCCTTTGCAATATGCTGCTGCTGCCATGGGTTCTTTAGAGTCAGGAGCCCTCGTGCTGGTTCATCCAGACTGTTTCGCTTGACAGATATGCGTTATTGAGTCGCATAGCCCTCAGCTGCTCTTTCAGAAGGGTTTTCAAGTGCAGAACATTTCGGTGCATATCAATGGGCATGTCATCATCATCTTCATCTGAGTCTTGAGCCTGTAATGCGGCAGTTGTGAATTGTCACTGTACTAGTCTTTCTCATGCTGCACATATATACTTTAGCTTCTTGTCAGCAGCAATAATCATTTACAATAAATGCATTCCTTACCTGTCTGACTTGAAGTGGCATTATCAGAGCTACCCCAATTTAGCATTTTTCAACTCTCCCAAACTTACCATGGGGTGTCATGCAAAGTATCAAACACTGAATGAAAGGCTCACAGCTAAGCGAGAGCAACAAAAGAAATATGTGCAGTCAGCTAGGTAGGCATAGCAGGATATATGGTAACGAACTTCTGAAACATGCATAACCTTTGACAGAGGTCGTGCAAGGTGTGCAATACAGAACAAAAAAGCATATAGTGCTCATACCAGATTATATGCCAGCCTCTTCCACCATACCATCTCAGGACTACCATCGGAGCTAGTCACCCTGGCACGTCGCACATTCCATCTGGGCAATCTCTTTCAACATTCGTATAATCTGGACAGATGGGTGCATTCGTTCAATCTGTGAATCCCCAGAGGAATTAAAGAAGATTCTGACGATGATGAATTGTTTGACGAACATCAATACGATGAGAACGAGTTGGTATCAGGCCTTCACACAGTAAATTTTGAACACTTCGTAGAGGCAGGATGGAAAAGGTTGGAAAGATGGTCAGATGACAGTGAGAAAGAAGCCTCGTTGGGGGAGATGAAAGATGAAATCGAGAAGAGGCTGAAGGTGTGGCAGTGCACAGCAGGCAAAGAAGATTGACATGGCAGTGCACTGGCAGATGTCACCCATACCATCAGCATGGAATGGAGTGTGAAGATTATTTGCTGCTTGAAGGTAGAGCGAGAAATTGGGACAGCGAGTTCAGAGGAGATACAGAGAGCGTGGAGAGCAGCCGAACTGTCGTGGCAATGTATGAATGCACATTGAGAGATAGACAAGACTTTTGCCAGACTGAACATTGTTGGAGTGATCGACAAAGAAAGGACAGCAGACAGGATTTGATGAGTAGAAGGCTAAGTGCATAAAAGTGATAAAGTCGAGCTACTGGTCATTAATGCATACTGGTGCTTTACCAAATGTAATCAGAATTTGTTGCTTATCCGTGCACTTCTTAATTTCTTCGCACCTTAGTGTAAGCCACCTAAAGGCTACTGCTTCAGATAGACAATTTAAATTTTCTTCTTACTACACAGTCACTTTCTGTGCTACAACAACTTCATGACAGACTGACCATTAAATTCAGTATGGTTCCTATTATGATGCCGATTGGCTGGACATGCAGCGCGTTGCCCATGTGATGTTTTTGCTGGACGCACGCATCTATTAATTTCAGCACTTATGGTCTATATTCAGATGGGCTGTATGCATGACGCGTCACCCACGTGATGTTTTCTCAGATGCACATGTCTATTAGTTTCAGCACTCACAGTTTACACTGCAGACATGATGGCATTTGCAACAATGGCATATGCTGAGTTAGTCTTTTGCCTTTGTAAGTGATATTTGCAACAGTGTCATTTTGTATCTCAGATTGTGAAAATGCAATAGGATATTCAGTGATCACAGATTAGTTACGAACTTTTTGAGATATGCAAGCATCGTGCATATTTAAACAATATGTCAAAATTTAGCACTGTGAAATTTGAGTCACAAATTATATATATTAGATGACATTTGCAAGTGCAGCAGATGAAGATGCAAAGGGTAAATTCAGTCAAGGAGGCCTATATTCAACATCAGAATTAATTCATCTTACACCTCATGCCAGACTGAATCAATGGTGTTGCATGTGTTTATGTAAATTTCTGCTATGGAATGTTGAATGTAGCTTCCTTGACTGAATATACCCTTTGCATCTTCATCTGCTGCACTTGCAAATGTCATCTAATATATATAATTTGTGACTCAAATTTCACAGTGCTAAATTTTGACATATTGTTTAAATATGCACGATGCTTGCATATCTCAAAAAGTTCATAACTAATCTGTGATCACTGAATATCCTATTGCATTTTCACAATCTGAGATACAAAATGACACTGTTGCAAATATCACTTACAAAGGCAAAAGACTAACTCAGCATATGCCATAGTTGCAAATGCCATCATGTCTGCAGTGTTATATCTGAATCCTGATTGGCTGTACACATGATGCATCATCCACGTGCTTTCTTCCTTGAATGTGCACATCTATTAATTTGAGTTTAGCTTCATCTCAAATTTGATTGGCTGTACATGCGATGCAGTGAGCACGTGCTCTCTTGTCTGTTACATGCATGCTGATGTGTTCGTGCTGACACATTCCTGCTGATGCATTTGTGAAGTTCTTAATATGTTAATAGTGTCTTGCACTGTGCAGGACCATCTTCACCAGCATTTGAGGGAAGATAGCCATACATTCCTGGCATGGTTGCTCATATGGAATAATGAGGAACTCATCAGGTGTATCTGCCTTCTTTCCTGTATTATTGTCAATTTAAATACTCTATAATGCTCATAGAGTCATGCCATACACTTCAGGCATGTAAAGGCTTCATTCTTCATATAAAACATTCATGATAGTTTATATTGTGATCAGTATGTTTGGCTTTGATGATCACCCTCTGAACAGCTTTTCACCACATTAGATACCTCTTCGCAAAGATGTCTGCATTGAAGCGATGGCGCCATCAATGTGACTGTAACTTTTAATTTTATGATGAATCAGACAATGAAGATTGACGGTTACCACAGTCAAACTGACATTGCCACTCCAACCTATGAAGATCGGGCTGTCCACAGACATAAAATCTGGTATACAACATTTTAAAGCTGCCTATGCATGGATGAACACTCACCTGAACAATACCCAGTCAGAGAGGATGAGAGATGGTTGACTGTAGCAGAATCAGAGCATGTGAACGTCGAACATGAAAATATTAGAGAACTCACAGAAGTCAGCTTATTATCTGGTCACAGAAAGTGACCATGTTTGGAAAATCGAATGCAGCAACAGTAGCATTAACATTACAGTGATCAACATGTTTCATCCACTTAAACTGGTCACACTGCCCACTCCACGGACAGCAGATGCTGTATATAACATATTCGTTAACATTATAGACTCTAGGATGCACACCCACCTGAACAAAATAGACCTCAGTCAAGGCAGATCAACAGTTTTGTGGGAGCAAAATACAGGGTGTGTGAACGCCAAGCCAGATAACATCAAAGAATCCATGGAATCTGTCATTAGTGAGACTGTGCTTTGTTCACGTGCATCATATCTGCCAGATGACAGTCATGGATGAACACATAAATTGCGTAATCTGCGAACAGATCAGACCTTGCCTCATCATTGCCTTGTCTCCAAAGATTCAGACTGCCATGACCTCATACAGAGGAGGAATGTTTGCATCCTCCAAGGAAGGAAGCTAAAAAAGCCATGTCAACTTAATTGCATTCTAGAGAAAAGAACACACCGTATCTGAGCAGAATGCCATGCACAACGTCTGAGGGTCCTTGTCATTGTTGTTCAGGATTTTCTTCAGACGTGAAAAGATCTTTCAGCTGCCGTACTTCTCCTTTAGCCATTTCTCAAAGTGTTTGCGACCCGGCTGCACGTTGTCGAGCTCTGCAGCTTGTTTCTTTCCTTTACCTTTTCTTTCCTTGCTCTTGGCCAGCGCTCCCTCCGTGGTGACTTGCTTTAGCCCATCCACTTGAACTTTTATGAGAAATGCATGAACTTCATGCTGCATGTCTGAGGTCCAACCGGGCAGCATGTGGCCATTGTATGCCTCGTCCCATGGAGCTGTTGTGTACGCAGTTGTGACTTGCCACTGATTCGACATTCACACATATGGGAACAAAGCCAAAAGATGGAGTACAGCATTATATTTCAGTAGTGAAGGCATGTTGATTGACTTATGCAGGACAAGAGTGGAGTTGAAGTTAATGCTGTATGAGAGATACACATTCTTCAAACCAGTCACATGCCCATCTGCTGCACGCGCGACTTGGACTTCATGCACTCATCTCAACTGTACTCTTCTGTGTTATGGTCTGAACAAGTTGATCACAACCCTGGCCAGGCCAGTCTCAGCATGGGCGGCATCGACGAAGAGATGTGAATGAAGAAGAAGATAACAGTGCGAGGGTGTCAAGTTATGTGGAGGAAGCAGCAGAGGGAGCTGACGAGGACATGGAAATGGACGTCGCACAGAATGTGAGCAATGCTGTTTCATTGCTATAATACAAGATAAAGCGAGGTGACGAAGACATACATCCTGCGCTCGATGCTGGACCCTGCGATCATCAAATATGCATGTGCACTAGACGCGGACATCCTGGTGATCGAGCATGAGGATATGATGAACAATGATGAGGTCTATACCGACTAGGATGACGACGGACTGTGCACGCACTCAGTGGCAGCATCCTGGCCTGGGAGCAGTCTGATGAGCTGGGCTCGATCAGCATGCTGTACACCATTCTAGCATTGATCTTGGTAGATGGTCATGTCATAAGAGACAGTACATATTCCGTGGCATGCTCTCTCATACTCAGATATCCTGATACAAATGTCAGATGACCTTCGAAGCCTGTTGAAATGCCTCAACCTCAGACATGGCACCATGCTCCCGCTAAGCAGCTGCTCGACAAACACATCCCTCATGGTTGACGCCTACCTCGCACAGCTCCTCTGGCAGGGCTACCTTGAATGACAACGCATTGATGAGATAAAGGGTGTGAGCAAGTGTGGATGCGTGTTCGCAGTGGCGCTGGTGGGCGATGATGGCGTGAATGCAGTCGAGTGGCACTGGGGCTCACATGCGATGAGCGAGGTGGGTGAGCGTGCTATCGCCCAGTTCATGGTGGAGCTTATGTTGGATGGGTCGAAGGTGGAGAGTGAGGATGAGAACGCGGGAGATGATGCGGATAGGACGAAGAAGGTCAAGGTGGTGATGAAGGACATTGACAGCGCTGCGGGTGGTGATCTGTTGCAGGGTCTGGTATGAGTGAGCCAGTGCACATTCGTTATCCAATATTCATATTGTGTCTGCCTCTTAATGGGTACGTGTAAATTAAATGTGAGAAAATGCTGTGGGTGATGTTGACTGCCCAAAAACAGTAACGCATTCGAGGGCCGTGCGCCTGTCAGATGCATCACTGTGCCCGGTCCTCTGCATATACTCCTCGTTTTCGAAATGTCTAATGGTGCAGAAAGTAAGAGTAGTTCACAGAAGACAAACAATGCAAGAAGGCAACTGTAGTCGCAGCGTGGGTATCTAACTTCATTCATTCATACTGGATTACTCTCATGGTGAGTAGGCCACAGTACAAATACAGCCAGTGGGGCAGGTCCAATCAAGCATCGTGGAGGAGGTTGAATCCACGAAGAAGAAGAAAGTGCATCTTTCAGTTCAGTATTTCTTACAATGTAGTATTGCTGACTGTCACTTATCTACAGAAGAAGCATGGCAAGAAACAACACAAAGGCAGTGAGTCTTGATGATCATTCAATCATGATAACATCTTTAATGCTGAGCCTCATTCTCTCAAGGGTACAAAGCTGAAGGGTTTGTGTGGGAGGAGCAGTTCAAGTGCAAGTGAGTTAGAGCCCATGATGCCTGGCAACAGTTCTTCAAGCGTTGGAGAAGTGAACCCGATGAGGACATCGAAGATGCCCCTTATCCCTTGTTGCTCAGGTCAGTGGACAGTCCGGTCTTGCAGCTCAGTCAAACTATTCTCGTGTTGGACTCCTTTCAGACCCTTTTCGATCGAGCATGGTGACTCTACATGGCATATCTGAATGGCAGAATCGTGCTCACCAGTTAACCCAGAATTGGTACGTTGCACATGTCTCTATCATTGATGTGATGGCGATGAACCGTTTTGTCTCTTGCTAGGCAAATCCATCTGGTTGTGGTATGCACTCATCCAGCTGTTGAGAAAGCAGAAGATGGTAGTGTTTGCCTACGACGAGGACATCTATCTCTTCTTCTTTGAGGAAGTCTTTCAGGTTGTGGGACATAAGTTTACTGCAGCTATCCTTTCGTAACTTTCTGCAGGTGATGATGACGCGTCGCATCATATTTGGGGATTGATAGACTCAAAGAACAACATACAAGAGCCCAGTGCAGGCTTAGTCTCTGTGTCTATCTTTCTGATCCATGCCTCATCTCCCAATGAGAGTCAGTATAACAGTTGGCGCAAACAACGAGGAGCATTTATGGAACTCAAGATGGAGTACGCTGTTCCTGTCATCTGAGGAGGGCATCACATTAAATTATTCTAAATGCAGTCTTCCACTACAGCCAGGCTACGCTGGACTTGCAACAGCTGTGACCTGTGCCCTCGACAATCCTAATGTCAATCAAGACCCACAGGTGCGCAACATTACACAGCATCTGCTGAACATTGATAGGCGGTCATCATCAATGCGGAAACTTGCAAAATGTTTGATAGGAGAGGCTCTCAAGAAGGCCACTGAGATATACGGCTTTGCTCTGCATGATGTTTACGATGCGCTGTTCATTCCAGAATCCATCGAGCATCGTCACACAGATGCAATACAACACGTGACCTGAAATGAGCTTAAAAGAGGCCTCACCGGTAACAACGAATGTCCTGGAGCATTCTCTCATCACCTAGTCACTGTCCATGTCATACTGGGATCTGACCATTGAAGCTGCGACAATTTCTTCCTCAACTTCAAGTCTCCGGATATCGAGAATGAAATCCAGGATCACTTGAGCATCCTTGGTGTCGAAGAGGCACAGCTGATTTTATTGCTGACTCTCCTGTCTCCACAAACGTCTGGGTTAAGTGCATTTGTCTTCGAGACGTTAGTGCACAATCACCTTTCAGGATTGACTACAGCTCCAAATGGACTCCCCCCACTACTTATCATGAAATATATGACAAGCACTAGCCGAACCTTCAAATTGACTAAACTGCCAGTCATAGCTTCGACTCACCTTCCCGCTCGACAGAGAATGATAGCAAAGTTTCAATGGGACAACAACAGCCCTCTTTGCCTCGAACTGCCTTTGTACGACCACTTCTACATCCCGAAAGCCAAAAACAGCCCGCTCATCAGCTCGTTTGTGATCGAACCCGCAGACAATGGTGCGACATTGTGGGTTTTTCAGGCCACAGTGGCTGAGAAGCACGGTGGCGTGGCATCTGGTTACGTTCTCATTGATGCTATCAAAGAAGTTATCGACAGCCACCTACATGGGGTAGCGAACAAAGAGGTGAGCAGCACTGCTGGTAAAAAGTGGCATATGTCTGCTCTGGAGGGACAGCGAAAGAAGCTCAAGAAAGCAAAAGGGAATGAAGTGACCACGAACTATGTCTTGTTTGTCCAGCTGATGAAAGAAAGGATTACCGAATGCCTGCTAGTTGGAATGATTACAGAGGAGACTTGTATCGTCAACAGATCCTCATGTAAGGAAGCCATTTCATCCTCCACTGATTATAGTAGCTCATCTTCGACTACCCTCATCACAGCCGACCATCACATAAATAGCATGCTCGAGAGACTCATCCAGTCCCAGCAGCACAGATAGGTGTTCTACAGTGCAAAGAGCCATGACAAATGCATAGAGATCACCGATGTGCATGTACTATATTTATTGACCTGCTATGTAATATTCTGTTGAACCTGCATGACAACAATGCAGGCCGCAGCGCATAAGAGTGTGCACCATCACATTGTGGAAATCTCTTCACTTTCCTCTTAGCATACTCACCCAGAATGCTCAAGCAACTGATCTACTCAGCAAGGTAATTTTGGGATGGAAAACTACATGTGCATTATGGCGGATGGATGCCAGGGATGATTTGGCTTGAATTAAAGTGCTCAATGGCTGCCCAACAAGGTGCACTCATATGATGCGTGTTTTTCAGAGTGTCTAACATATACACTGTGAAACGTGTGGTGGAGGGTCCCAGTATGGATAGGCATCCTGGATGCGCCTACCGTTGGGATGCCCGCATTAGCAAGCAGTTGTTCGTCAAGGACGTGCATCACCCATATCCATTGATATTTTTTAAGCGTAGAGGAAACGTTCACAACACATTGCAGACACCTTCGGGAAGGCATCTGCTACCAGTCTATGTTGATGTGATCGGACATTCTGGCAAGTCGGTGGCACTGAGGATGTACTGATCGTGACCTGCTTTACAAATGCACCATTCTCATCAACCACTGAACTCTGGCCATCCACGAGCTTGTGCAAAAATTATCAAACATAGGCATGGTCATTGTATTCTAGATGCGTTTGAGATGAAGCAGAATGCAGCTCGTCCTGGATGCGCTCATCTCTTGCAGCTCTACTGCAAGACCAGTTGCTCATGGGCTGACTTTTCACAAAATGTGTCATCACAAAAAGCTTGGCATCATGTATTACAAGAAGCGCTGTACATCATGTTTAACCGCTGCAGCTACTGCAGCTCCTCTTCGGTTTTGACAGCCTTGTCTTAGCAGGAGGAAAACTGATCGATGGCTGCCCACCCTGCAGCTTCTGATACATCGATCACATCACTCGCTCTTCCTTCAAAATCTGATCTGCATAAAAGAAATAACAGAAATCAGTGACAGTTGTATCACAAAGGATACTTCAGGATGCACTGATTTATTTGAAGACAGATGGTTCACCAGTGTCTCTGTCTCCTAGGTGGGATGCAGCAAACTCTACGGTCAGTCCTCCTTCACCATCGCTTCCAGATTCCTATTCATGGGCAGAAGACTCTTTTTGGCTGGGGGAGCAGTGAAGTCAACAGACGATGGCCTTTTGTGTTTCTTGCCTTTCTCTTTGATCAGCTCCTCCTCCGAAGAGCTGCCCATTTGATGGAAGTTGTCTTCGGGTGGTGGACTCATGCACTGCTGATGAATTTGACTGACTGGCGCTGCTGGCGTCTGCTCAGATGGTTGTTCAGTCATTTGCCCATTGTCTTCCATCACTTGCTGTTCTGCAGGCTGCGTGGACAGTTCATTAATCACAGGAATGTCCTCCATCACATGCTCATCCCAGAAAGTTTCTGCGTCGGCCATTCCTTGGGCAGTTTGAACATCCTCTTGTTTGGGATGTCGCTCCTCAGCAACGTCCTGACTTTCTGAGGCTTGCAGTTGTGCAGTCTGCTCAGACAATCCTTGGGCCACTGGCAGATCCTCTCCTTCTGCCTCAGGGTCTCGCTCATCTAACTCTGGGTTAAATAGTCTCTCTGCAAATTCTGTCAGCGCCAGTTAAAAGGCATGATAAAGTGGCTTACTGAGCTTATGCAGCGCTTTCACGAATTCATTGTGCATATGTGCAGATCAAAGTGAATCCTGGTGTGTATGTGTCAGAGAGCATTTGATCAGACGAGAACATGAAATGCCTTACCAGGAGTATCAGTATGTTTGCAACTGGTAGGTTCAAGCCCACCAAGCCAACGTTGGACATCAGTAAAATTGCGGCATCATCACTGAAGTCCGTGTTGAATCTTTCGATAATTCTGCACTGCTCCAGCAAAGATTGAGAATCCGTCATTTCTAGGGGTTTGATCCCATGAAGCTTGAAAACCTGTCATAGGGTGCATAAGTGCGAGAATAGGAGTGAAACAGAGTTTGCGCACTGGGAGAATGACTGTTAGTGATGATGAGAATGCGGTGAACATGATGATCTTATCACGCTTCAAGTTCGGTGGATGCAGCTTCATCATCGGCTGGTCTGGGCACAAGAGTTTTGCTGTCCTTGGTGATGATGGGTGGGGCTTTATCCATGCCCAGGTGATGCTGGAGCAACAGAAGGAGCACGTTGATTTTAGCCGACGACTTTAATCTCCATTCGTCGATTGTCGTTAGAGTCTTGTACAGACCAGAACTTTGCGGATGGCGAGATAGAATGACTGTGCACTTAATTAGTTAATTCACCATTGTTAACTCAAGCAGATGCCAGCTCATGCACATCCTCAATGCGCATCTCTGCATTACTCCTCCAACAGCTCAGATAGGCGTCTGAACCCATTATGCGCACTTCACGTGACTTGCGCACTAAGTCAATGGTGCTCATCGCGGACGCACAAAACATCTCACCCCAATAAGCGATAACAGTCTAGCAATAAAAAATGCTCACCCTTCCAGAAGTGTACGACAGGTTCAAATCGTTTCGCCAAACACCCTCAATGAGCTGGTCCAGTGCCTTCTTCTCCCAATCCTCCTGCTCCAATTGAAGTAGTTGTTCGTGAACCTTTTTCAGGCCAGATATAAGTTTTTCGTCCCAGGCCTTTGAGTTGCTGGTGCGGCAGATCACAGACCCTTTGAATAGCTCATGGACATCATTCATGATGTCCTTGATCACCACATAATAGGCCTCACATATGGAATCCTTGCACCAGGGGCATGAGCCCATGATTCTGCCAGAAATATTTTGAACACATCATGATAACAGTCAGAATGTAACTTTACTGTTACTGATGTAAACATTATGAAATAATTTGAATTATCTCGAGTGAATTCATCGTAGAATAATTGTGATATTATTCAGAAAGATACCATGGTGCGACAACAATTTTACTCTGACCAGCATTCACAAAATATGTTGGCAACATTTTGAATGAAATATAAGGGTACATTAAAAATGTGATCAATGTGATATTGCAATGAGTACCAGATGCTTTTCATCATGTGCCGACTGGAATCATCTTGAACGCATCAGAGATGTCCTAATATGGTTAGCACATTACTATATATAGCAATACCATTTATGCGATCACAGTGAACTCAATGGGAATCATCTTGAAGACATCATGGCCCCTCATAGATATCATTTAAAATTTTCTCTGAAGAAACATTTAGAGTGTTATGGCAATATTGCTTGAATGCTGTCAGCTGCAACATTGGGGTCTCATTCTTGCATCTTTATGAATGCTATCAAAATTGTGCCACAATGCTGATGCTTAAAACATCTTAAAACATTCAAAATGATTTCAAGATATATGCGCTGAAAACATTGTCTAATTATTTGGACTATTATTACAATGTGTCCAAAATGTTCCCGGTGAAATCATGAGCTCATGCCCCCAGTGTTGACCACACCGTGCGTGAGCTGCACACTGTCGCAGATCACCTCGTCCCTGGTGGCCTTGACCCGATTCATCCGTGCACTTCAGAGAGTTGCCTCCCATTTGCATTCTTGCTCAATCAGCTCAGTGGTGATTGGTTTCAGATGCATTATATGTGCAAGATTGAGGATATCCTGTGTAAAATATGGTTACAGGGCACAGAAGAGTTAGCTTCACTTGCTTACCTGAGGATGGGTAACGATCGGCATAGTCGTCAGCAGAACCACCGTCTCTGCCAGATCTGACCACACCTGAAGGGCTGTGTACACCTTCCTGGAAGTCCGCACAAATTGAGCTTTGTCAACGATCAGTAATGAACATCTCTGAGATAGAAGCATTTTCGACTTCTTTTTGTTATATGTTTCAGCTCTCTTCAGCAGACTTTTGTCTGCCTTCTGATAAAGGAATACGTCTTCAAGATCAGAGGTCACTGTCTGTTGAGCATTGTTTTCAGTTTTTTTATTGTCTTAGAAACATATTCATCAAAACTTACAGTGAACCATGCAAGTATTATCTTCCTTGAGGCCTGCTGCTTCGACATCGACCACAATTTTTCCCAGAATTGCTAGTGCTGCTCTTCCTTATATTTGTCAACATAGGGTAAAAGGTCAAATGTGTCTCGCCGAAGGTATGTATGTATTTCAGAAGTTCACTGCTTGATGAGGCTCGGCAGGCAAATGATTAGGTGTGAAAAGTTGAGCAGATTTCCCTGGCTGCCATCTGCATTCTTGTATTGAAAGTCATCTGCAGAAATGATTTATTCAATGATGTGGTGAACCAGCATAATCACGACTTACCCTTCCCAAAACTGTCTAAGAATTTGTCTGTGTTTGTGAATGCATGACGAAGGTGTTCACGATATGCTATCAATGCGATGGCCTCCAGTGTTTTCTCAACTCTGACCTCGTCCATCATAAGTGTGGGCAGACTGTCACGGCACGTCAATGACAACCAAGACTAGAGTCCCCTTGAGGGTCTCCTGGCTAAAGGCCTACAGCGATGAGCTGTGGTGATACGACGTGCCCACTGATGAGGCCCAGTTGCTAGTCACTGAATGAAACTTACTGGCAAGGCAAGGGGTGCTATCACAAGGTGAGGATGCAAACAAATGTATAGCACACTGAGAGTGTCTGGTAAGACCTCTCTGTGATGGTAGTGGAGGACGAAGGAGAATAAGACTGAGGTCTCCTCCTCGTCTTGCTGGTCCTTATATACATGATTGTCTAGCTACTGTACAGTACTACATAAGCGAGTCACACGCTGTGCTACTGGACTGTGCTACAATCATATGACATGTCCCAGTTATCCTGATTGGCTGCCTAATAATAACTCACGGAGACGAAGCTCCTCTTGAGCATGCAATATGACGTCATGGTGATTGCGCAATATGATGCAATCCTGAGGAGCTCAGTGTCACGTGACAATGCCAAGAGAGATCTGAGGTCATGTGACTAGATGCCTTTATCTTATCTCTCATTAGGTCACATGATTCGTTGTGCGACGCGAAATGATGAAAAATGATATGCTTCTAATAACATTTGTTTCTATAATGACTTGTCAGGTAAAAACTGTGACATCACCCCCTTCTCAAGGTTCATTGTTCTGATGAGCCAAAGTCCTTGTCACCTTATATGGTTTGCCCAGCGAGTGAACGGTCTGTCTCTGTAATTACTCCTGAGGTGTAATATTCGCATATGAGCTGTGCGACACGATCGCCTGTCCTGACCTCAAACGGTGTGCTGGTCATGTTAATGAGAAGCACCTTGATTTTCCCTGTGTAGTCTGGGTCAATTACCCCTGCTGCGACATCAATTCCTTTGAGGGCTAGCCCACTTCGGGGGGCCACTCGAATGTATGTCCACTTTGGGGGGTTAACTGCAAGCCCAGTGCCAATAAGCACCCTGGAATGTGGGGGAATGGCTATGTCTTGTGTGGACTTGACATTCCACCCTACAGCTTCTGGAGATCCCTTGTAGGATGCTCGGGCATTTGGATGAGTGCAGAAGAAGACCATGAACTCGTCGGAGTGGTCCGACAAGGCGATTTTGTGTGCTTTGCGTGTATGCAGCTTAGCTCTTGAAGCATCTGAGTGTGTCTGATGGAATTTCTCTACTTTGTCTTTGACATTTGTGAGGTTTTCCAGTGGTTCCCACGTATTGTCGCTGTGGTCATAGTCTAACCACTTAACGAGATACTGGGTTTTGTTATACCTGACTCTAGAATCCAGGATGTCCTCCACGTCCCATTCTTCCTCTCTGTCTATGATGACTGGGGGGTTAGGGGGAGGCACACATCCCGGAATAGAGTCTTGATGGAACATTATAAGCTTAGAAGCATGAAACACCGGATGTAGCTTCATGTCCGCCGGTAGTTGCAGTTTAAATGATACAGTTCCGATCTTTTCAAGGATTTTGAATGGTCCATAGTTCTGAGTCACGAGTTTCTGACTTTTGACCTTTACATGGAGATCTTTTCCTCGAATAAGCACTTCGTCTCCTACTTTGAAAGGGACATCCTGCTTTTTGAGATCGAAATACCATTTCATTCTTTCCGCTGCTAATGTCAGAGCGGCATGTGCTTGTTCCTGTGCTTGATCGTGGTTGTGGAATAAGTGTTCCAGGGATGGATGTTGTATTCCTTTCAATATGTCTGGTGCCATGCGGGGGTGTCGACCATGCCTATGAAAAATGGGGACAGACCTGTCGATTCTGAGGCTTGGTTGTTGTATGCAAACTCCGCTTGGGCAATAGTGTGGCCCAATCAGTTTGTCGGTAGTTGCAGTACATGCATAGATATTGCTCCAGAATTTGATTGACTCGTTCGATCTGTCCATCCGTTTCAGGGTGATAGGCTGTAGACATCGTAGATTTGATATGAAGTTTCTGACAAAACTCCTGGAATAGCTTGGCTGAGAACTGTGTGCCTCAGTCTGATATGATTTGTCGGGGGATTCCATGGAGTTTGAATACTTCATTGTAGAAAATTGATGCTACTTGAGATGCTGTCACCATGTCATCTACTGGGTAGAAGTGTGCATGTTTGGTGAACCTGTCGACGACTACTAAAATGGCAGTCTTCTTTTCTCCCCTATGGTCTGGGCTTGGTGGTAACTGTGTAATCAGGTCACAAGTAACCATTTCCCAAGGCCCCTCTGGCACTGGGTTAGGCTGTAACAGTCCGTAAGGCTTTTGCTTGCTTGTCTTGTTTCTTTGACAGGTTACGCAGCCTTGGACATACTTTTTAACATCAATGGTGAGCCCTGGCCACCAGTAATTCCTGCTAATCAGCTTTTGCATCTTTCATCGTCCAGGATGTCTGGCCGTGGAGAGATCGTGATGCAGCTTGATCAGCTCGTTCCGCAGCATAGAGTTTTTTGAAACATAGACCTTTCCTCTCCTGAGCAGCAATCCATGCTCGAAGTTCCACTCTTGGAGGTCTTTTCTGAACTCTCACTTGCCAGTTTTTAGTAGGTGCTGGTAACCTTTGGTCATTTCGTCATCTTGTAGTGCCGATTTCACTCATTCTAGAAGTTTTGCATCATTAACTTCAGAGGAATGAGTGGCTGAGATCACGTGGATGGCAAAATATTCAGGTCGAAGCAAAATTTGCCCTGAATTGTCATTGCTCACCCCCTTCTCATGATCTGGCCTCCTCGACAGAGGATCGGCACACATCATCGTCTTTTCGGGGCGGTGATGGAGAATAAAGTTGAAACGTGTAAGGTAAAGTGACCAGTGAGCTTGGCGTCTGGTTAGTGTTTGAGCTTGTCAGAAATAGGTAAGATTGAGGTGATTTGACCATATCTCAACTGGATGAGGGTGTCCTTCGAAGTACTGCCGGTATTCTTTCAAAGCCCGAATGATGGCTAGCATCTCCTTGTCATAGATCTCGTAGTTTCGCTCATGTTCATTGAGTGATTTGGAATAGTATACGACAGGATGCCAGAGCTCATCTTCTCCCAACTGTTCAAGGACAGCACCTGTGGCAAAGTCTGAGGCATCCGTTTCCAATCTAAAGAGGTGGACTGCATTAGGGAGCACTAGAATTGGGGCAGAAGTGAATGCAGTCTTGAGGGCCTCAAATGCCTTTTGTTGAGGTTCTTCCCATTTCCATTGAGCATCTTTACGTGTTAATAGAGTCAAGGGTCAGGTCATCGATCCGAAATCCTTGATGAATCGTCGATAAAAGTTTGCCAGACCGAGGAATGCTTGTACTTGCTTTACCTTGGTGGGCACTGGCCATTTGAGCATGCCATCGACCTTCTCTGAGCCCATCTGTATTGACCCTTTGGAGATTATGAGTCTGAGAAACTTGACAAAAGTGGTTGCGAAGTGACACTTTTCTGGTTTCACGAATAGACCATTGTCTCTGAGTCATTGTAGAACTTCCTTGGTTAGACGGTTGTGTTCTTCCTGGTTATCCGTAAAGATTATGATGTCATCTATGTAGACTGCCACTTTTCCAGTGCAAATGAGATCATCTAAGATGTCGTTCATCATAGCCTGAAAAGTGCTAGGGGCGTTACAGAATCCGAAGTACATTACAGTTGGTTTAAATAATCCTCTATGGGTAATGAACACTGCCTTTTCTTCATCTCCCTTCTGAAGGCGTACATTGTTGTACCCCCATCTCAGGTCTAGTGTACACTGGGTGAAACATTCAATACTTTCACTGCAAACATGATAAAAGGATTGAAAAAAAAATTTAAATCATATCATCATCTTTCATCTGAAAAAATCTTCAAAATTTTTAAAATCTTTTTAGAATATGTTTTATGTAAAAGATTCTGAAAAGATTTTAAACATTTGATGCAAGTGCTTTAAAATGATGTTCACAGTCTTTTTATCATCTTATGGCATGAATGATCAAAAAACTCTTTAATCTATATCTTAACCTTTGCAACATATAAATATTATAAGAAGATTTGATAAATATTCATAAAAAGATTTAAAACCTTTTCAAGATAATTTATTGAGAAAGATAGAGAAAGAAATGTGACCATGTCACATTCAAAATAAAATATAAACATTGATTCTTCAGTGATCACTATTATGTTCAGCAGCATAATGTCATTAGTGAGTACCGGTATTTCAAATCAGTGGTTATTGAAAATATACAAAATATATTATATTAGCATTAGCATAGTACTAGCATAGTACCAGCACAGTACCAGCACAGTACTAGCTTAGTACTAGCTTAGTACTAGCTTAGTACTAGCATTGTACTCATAGTACTAGCATAGTACTAGCATAGTACTAGCTTAGTACCAGCATAGTACTAGCATAGTACTAGCATTGTACTAGCATAGTATACTAGCTTAGTACTAGCATTGCACTAGTATAGTACTAGCATAGTACAGCCAAGCAATTGTACTAGCATTAAAAAACTAATAGTACTATTAAGGAGTTAGTATATAGCATGATACAAGTACTTAAACTCATATACAGCAATTAGACTAGCATTGAAACATTTGTGCCATCTTCTAAAGATGTATACTATCATAGTACAATCCTTGGTAAAGCAGTTTCACTACAATTTTACAGTTGATACTATCACTCAAATGTAATTACTAGCATAGTACTAGCCCTTAGTACAGCAGGCTCACTACAATATTAAAATTGTTTCTAGCACTCAAATATTAGTACCAGCATAGTATTAGCCTTAACACCTTAGTACAGCAGTTTAACTATAATTCTACAATTGATACTAGCATTATATTGTTAGTACTAGCATAGTACTAGCCTTGAAACATTAGTGCAGCAGTTGTACTATCATGCAAAAAATGATACTAGCATTAAAATGTTAGTACTAGCATAGTGCCAGCTTTGTAACCTTAGTACAGCAGTTGTTCTAGCATTTAAAAATTGGTATTAGGCTCAGGCACTTAGTGCTAGCATAGGTTCAGCCTTGACACCTCAGTACAGCAGGCTCACTACAATATTAAAATTGTTTCTAGCACTCAAATATTAGTACTAGCATAGTACTAGCCTTAACACCTTAGTACAGCAGTTTTACTATACTTCTACAATTGATACTAGCATTATAATGTTAGCACTAGCATAGTACTAGCTTCAATATCTTAGTCCAGCAGTTTAACTATACTTCTACAATTGATACTAGCATTATATTGTTAGTACTAGCATACTATTAGCCTTGAAACATTAGTGCAGCAGTTGTACCATCATACAAAAAATGATACTAGCATTAAAATGTTATTACTATGATACTACCAGCCTTGGAACAGTAGTACAGCAGTTGTACTATCATACAAAAAATGATACTAGCATTAAAATGTTATTACTATGATACTACTAGCCTTGAAACAGTAGTACAGCAACTGTGCTAGCATTTAAAAATGATACTAGGCTCAAACACTTAGTGCTAGCATAGATTCAGCCTTGACATCTTAGTACAGCTGGCTCACTACAATATCAAAATTATTTCTAGCATTCAAATATTAGTACTAGCATATACAAGCCTTGACACCTTAGTAGAGCAATTTTACTATAAGTTTAAAATTGATGCTAGCATTATAATGTTAGTACTAGCATAGTGCTAGTCTTGGCACCTAAGTGCAGCAATTGTACCCTAATTTAAAAACTGATTCTATGATTAAAATGTTAGTACTACCATAGTACTAGCCCTGTAACATTAGTACAGCAATTGTGCCAGCATTTAAGAATTAGTACTGGGCTCAGACACTTAGTGCTGGCACAGGTTCAGCCTTAGCACTCTGGCACAGCAGTTTTACTATAATTTAAAATTGATACTAGCATCATACTTAGTACAATTTATAAAGCTCTAGCTTTAGCTGAGAGATATGTTTTTCACAATTATTGAGTGTAATTGAGCCAAACTGATTGAAGAATTGCTTCTTCAATCTGTTATTCATGCCTTGACATAATTGATATCCAACTGCAATCAGAAAGATGTTCACTACTAGAATATCTGGTGCAGGTGAGTTGTAGTTAATTGCATGCAAAGTGGGGGGCTCAAGTAAGGCCTGCTTCGAATTCTCTATGACTTTGAGCTATGGTTTATCAAATTCAAATAAAACTCCTTTATACATGAGCTGAACCAATGAATGTGCTCATTTTGCAAAGTCCTTGATGAGAATTCTCATAATACTGATTGTGCTCAAGAATGCTCAGATCTCTGACACATCTTTGTACAGTTTTCAGTTTCTAACTGTTCAAACTCGAGACTTATCTAACAATCTTCCTTCTGGCATGCATCTATGTTCTACTATCATGATTTATTTCACATAGAGTTTTAGCTTTGTGCCTGAAAAGGTTCTGTTTGCATACTCCATATGCTATAAGTCCTTGGCCAGTTCCTCGCATATACATGATTGGTTGATTAGTTTAAATACCTATACTTGTCTATTCCACCTCGTCTTCATCTTCCAGATCCTGTTATTCTTCAGCTTCATCTTCTGACTCCTCTTCTCCTTGCTCTTCCTCCAATTCTTCTTCTTCCTGATCATCTGACTGATGCATTTTCTTTAGCCTGATTTCTGACATGTTCAACATTTCTTCTGTGATCGTGATCTGTTTTTGAGCTATGAAGAGTACCACCCTAAATGCTGCTACCAGTCAGTCCAACACTGCTTCATCTAACTTACATAGCACCTCTCCAATCGCAGTTGAGTATCAGCTATATCAAGGCGTGAATGACAGATTGAAAAAAAGTTCTTCAACCAGTTTGGCTCCATCATGCTCAACGATCATGAGAAGAGATTTTTGCAGCTAAAGCTGGAGTTGTACAGACTGTACCACATGCTCTGAGCACTCAAGGTCTATTTAATTGGTGTCCGCAACCTCATCATTGAAGTAGATGCAAAATATATCAAGGAAATGTTGCAGAAGCCTGACATTGCCCCCAGCGCAAGCATCAATCATTGAGTCATCACAATTTGATGTACCAATTCAAGCTAGTCCATATATCTGGAGTAATGCATGGACCAGACAGTTTATCGTATTGACCTAGACAGTCAGAGGATTCACTGCCAGAACCAATCAAGAATGTGGAATTTGACAAGTGGGTGGATCAGATGCACAGATTCATTCACCACATGCTTTCCCTATCACAACCTATGAATCCTACATTGACGACCGAGGACGGTCAATTTTTCAGAATGGGGGAGGAACCAGATGTATAAGCAACCTTCGCACTATCAGAGGACGGAACAGAGCAATCCGTAAAGCAAATTTCGATACCCTATGCCAACATTCCACGATTGGCAAGAGCCAGGAGAAATGATAAATTGATCTCTCAAATTATCGACTGGCTAGAGACACTGCGAAAGTCAAAAGACCTGATAGAAAAAGAGTACAATCATATGCTCGAGTACGCAGTTCATTTCTTCAAGTGGGACAGTCAGTTATGGAGAAAGGATGCTCAAGGGTCACACCAGCTAGTAGTCCTCCCCAAAAATTGTTTAAGGATTCTAGCCAGAGCACATGATGAGCTGGGTCATCGAGGCATCTTTCTAACTCAGGCAGTCATGTGTGAATGATTTTGATGGCCAAACATTGGTGCAGACATCGTGTGGTTCATCAGAACCTGTACATGTGAAATATACCAGAAATGACAAATTTATCAAATCCTGATCTCACCAACTGTTACAGTACCAGCTCTGATCTTTGCAAAGATATATATTGACACCATGCACATGCTGCCCTTGAACAGATTCAAATACATTGTGCAAGGATGGTGCTCACTTACACACTATCCTGAGTTTCAAATGCTCTGAGTGGAGACTGCAAAGGCACTTGGTGACTGGATTTTCTAAGATGTACTCTTTCGATGGGGAGTGCTGTCAGAAATTGTAACGGACAATGAAGCTCTATTTGTGAAAGCTGCAGCCTATCTGGAGAAAAAGTACCATGTCAAGCACATCTGGATTAGCGACTACAACTCATATGTGAATGGAATAGTTGTACATCTGCATTTTGACATACAGCAGGGACTATTCAAGGCAGCCAATGGTGAGGAATGCAAATGGAGTCAGGTAGCCCACTCAGTATTTCAGTCAGAGAGAGTAACAGTTCAATGATGAATGGGATGCTCACCCTATTTTGCAGTCACTGACACCCATCCAGTTTTATCACTCAATATCGTTGAAGCAACCTACCTGATCCTGGTGCTAGGTGAGATGTTAGCTACCATGGACCTAATTGCAAGCCAAGTGGAAGCATTGCAGAAGCATCGAGAACAAGTCACACATATTCATAACACTGTCTACAAAGCTAGAAGAGCAGCTGCAAGATGATTTGAATGAACACACAGATGGACAATCAAAGACTTCGACTTCAAATGTGGAGACTTGATACTAGTGCAACATACTTAAATTGAGAAGGCACTTAATTGAAGGATGTGATCACACTACATAGGACTGTACTTTGTGTTGTTTCACAATCAGGGAGAAGCGTACGTGCTCTTTGAGCTAGATGGAGCAGTCTTGGATAGACCAGTAGTGGCATTCTGAGTGGTGCTTTTTGTGGCAAGAAAGAAGATCACTATATCTGAAGAAATCCTGGATGTGTCGAAAGCCTGACTCAAAGAAATGTGGCAAGATGAAGATCAAGAAGAAGAAGAATCCAAGGTGGACAGCAATGGAGAAGAATTGGAGAATGAAGAGGAAGGGCAGCAGGAAGGAGAATCTGATGATGACAAAAAATAGACTCAAAGACAGGATCAACAAAAATGGCATATATAGCTTTCAAGATAATTCTTCTACCGATGCAAGAAAAGCCAGCTCAGCCTATCAACAACAGCCTTTTGGAATTTTCATCTTTTGCTTATTCAAGTCACACCAATGGTCTCAAGTATGCAATATATATATATATTACACAACAAAAAGAGAAGTACATTGCTCTGCATGCATGGAGGAAGGAGCACACTAGATATAGCAAGACAAAAACATGCTGTGGCTGAGCCCTAGAGCATTTTCCCATGAAAACCCACCATGAAGACTTTCGACAGTCAACTACTTGCATTCGAGAAAGTTGTGATTGTCCTTGGCCATCTTCTGTGAACTCTGGAGCAGAAGCTCAAACTGTGACATGGTTAAGGAGAGCCACATATGCAGCTCATCATGCTTGACAGTGACAGTAGCCAGGGATGTATCAGCAGTGGCTGGCTTTGATGAGGACATGGCTGCAGAGCCCTTCACACATTTCTTAGTCAAAATAGTGGCCTCAGGAGTTTCTGACAGTACTTGGAAGTGCTCAACCTCAGGCTCTGAGTCATCAATGTGAGCCTGTATAAATGAGCGTGTGATGACGAGATCTGTTGAGACAGTAAGAGTCAGCAAACGGCAATGATGAGAGATGGAAAGGGATACTTATCAAAGCAACATGGTGAAATTTTCAATGTATGGCCAGGCATGTCAGGCTCGTTCTTGGTTGACTCCTCAAGCTCTTTCTTGAGCTTGGTGGTGGTGGCAGTGGCTTTCTCTTTGGCCAAGATGATCAGCACCAATTCTTGGAGAAGGAGACATCAGTAAAGGATACACTAAAAATGAGGCAGAAGAGGGACATACAAAGGTGAGGGAGCGTGACAGGCATTCCTCGTACTTGCCAACAGGAGTGTCCTGGGAAAGGTCGAGTTGTTTAGCAAAGGCAGCACCCTCATGGTTGACCTTGTACTGCTTCCTGTCATAGGTGAGCTGAAAGGAGGCCACCTTGATAGCCACCTTCTTATCAGTGGCAGGAGGAAGAGGCCAGTGACACTGGTGGTAGATTGCATCAAGCTCAATCCAGCTGGAGTTGTTGTCCAGATTGAAGGCCATTGTACGTGACCACCAGATGCATGCTTTATGATTATGGTGACATTTGCAGCATATAGGCTCAAACTCGCTGAGAATACAGGTGTGAGTCACCTTCTCAGACTCTAGGCAATGGCGACACTATGATATGATGTCGGTCAGCAAGGCATGGAACAATGGATGGGTGAGGCTTACCAGACAGGTGATGGTGGGCTTGCACCATGCAGGCATGTACTCTGGAGACAGGGAGCAATCGTGGAAAGTTCATACCAGAAGATGCATATGTGGGTCAAGTAAAGCCTTGAGAGACTTGGACTGGTGGCCTCGTCCTTTCTTCAAGGCAGCCTCAGCAGATGTCATAGGAGAAGGCTCATCTGTGGAGGCCTTCTCATCATCGGCCAGCTCATCCTGGTTGGAGCTGTGAACAGACACAGTGTCTTTGGGCTCTCCTTCAGCATTGACATCCATGGCCAGAGTGCCAGGCACACTAGGTAAGAATAAGGGATTGTCTTGACTAGGCCTGAACTATGAGGAGGATGACATTAGCATCTTCAAAGATGGGGCCTCAGTGCCCATGGACAAGAAACTTCATGTCACAACAATCAACCGTGAGGTCCTCCACGCACCTCATCAGAAGAAAATTGCATGTGCTTAGGTGAGCCTGAGGATTATCAGTGAGCTCACCTCAGTCTGCAGCACTGACAATCTCAGTCATCTTGGCATGCAGCTCACCAGGAGAGTGCAGAGGTCTCGCCTTGGCAGATGCCATGTGGAAGGCAGCAAGATCAGTATACACTATTGTGAAAGCAAGCCATGGGTTGAATTCTGAGCGGGAATGGAACATGAGCCAGTCAGCCATACTGATCATGATACTGAGGACCAGAGTAGCAACCGGAGGGAAGCAAACATGAAGCTCAGTCTATCAGGGAGATCAGTCACATGCCATCCTCACATGGGTCCCTGACTTACTGAAGTTAGCACAAAGATGTCAACCCAGTTGTGCCACACCTGCTCGAGAGTGTTAAGCATGGGTGCATCCATGATAAGGTTGTCCAGCATGTTCAGCCACTCTTTGGCCTGGGTAGCAGATCCTTAAAGTAAGAAGAAAAGATGCTGGGAGGAGGAGAGGAAGACATGGTGACAGGCTTGAATGCAGACGAATGGCAGGAGCAAGCGAGCTAGATATACAAACACTACAGACTGGAGACAGTCCAGATTTCAGAATAGGGGAGATGATATGCACCAGAAAGCTCTGTGCTTGGAAGCCCATCTGAAAGAGCAACTGAAAACTGCGTAACTCGATAACACATATTTGTCAAGCGGAATACTCCATACAGAATGGCACAAGGACCTCTGACTCTGAAGAAACTGTGGAAGCAGTAAAATATCAAGAAGGGTCACACATGAGGCTTGAAGATGAGCCAGGACCTGCACGCTAGCACTGCTGATTATGAGAACAAAGGAGAAGAGGCAGAGCAGAATGATTTTGGCAAAATTGGAATGAGAGTGCACTCTAAGCAAAGGAAGCACAGGGCAGCAGACTGCTGGATCCTTGAGGGCCCATATCTTCTGGTTCCTCAACTGCAAGCGATGATGAGGAGAAGGTGGAGAATGTCTTGGGACTGTTTCAGAGGATCAGAAACATCGACAAGGATCAGAAACATCTTCTACTACACTAGAAGACATCATTCTACACCTATATAATGGCTTGTGTACCTAGCACTAAAACAAATAAAGAGTTCACCTCTCAGTTCTCAGTTTTACATTGTCTTCACAATAGGGTGGCATGCCCTATTCAGTTCTCCTAGTCTATGCTCAATATCGATGCTTCATTAGCTCTCAACACTGGCTAGGGCAGCACTCTCTCTAGTGGCCCACAGCATGACTCGGAAAGCACCCAGATAAGTCATGTTATTACATTCCATATACATACTCATGCCACCTCATTTTCTCTCTCACGCCACCAGTCACGAGCTCTAACAACTCAGATTTCTATCTCCATCGAACTTCGTAGCTTCAGCAAGCACCCAGACCTCATCTGTAGTGCTGAGGAGAGCTGCCTATAGTGCTCAAAGTCACCAGCTTACTCAGGCAAAGACCCATGTCACCGCTTGATTCTAGCACCTCTACACCTGCTCATCTGAGTCTCACTCTACCTACCTGATTCATTCACATGATCCACACATCTCTCGACTTATTCAGAGTCGAGGATACTACCCTAGTCTTAATCATCACTCACTGCTCTGTTTCAAGTACATCGCCAAACAACTTACAGCCACCCCTCAAAGCATTATTAGCCAAAGTTCCTGCGACTGTGGCCCAAGGTAAATGGAGATGGACAGCTCCGATCTGCATTCCTCGAGAGAATAAAAGGTAGCTAACAGCCAGGACATGGTTGAGCATATTAATGGAAACTTGCTATATCTGGAGAGAGCTGGCTAAGCACCAACAATAAGGCCCTAACTGCCTCTGAACTGGCTCAAGCACCGATGAGGAAACTCTGAGTGCTTCTGACTAGGTCGAGCACTGACGATGGACTCCTGAGTGTCTAGCTACTACTCTCCCAGCACTACAGACCAGGTCTGGGCACTAGTGAGGCTATAAGATCTGATGAGGATGGAACCCTGGTTCGAGACTCATGACAGGTGGTGTGAGACCGAAATGCAATGGCGTGAGATACAAAAGTGCAATAATGTGACTTAGCTAGCTAAAACCTGAGTTAAGCTAGAGGCCACTACTGAGAGTGCTGTCCCTCTTGGTGTCGAGAGTCCTAGAAATTGTAGACCTTGATTGCAATTGGCATAGATGTAGTCGGGCACAATGCCCTAGCATAGATGACATGAGAACTGAGTGCTCCTTGATGGGGGAAACTCTCATTGTTATAGATTTTATGTATATGGTAGACTATATAGTGGGTTGAAATTTTGAGCACAAAGCTATCCAGTGCATATCATCATTCTTGCTAGAGCATTGTGCTCGACTATGTCTACACCAGTTGTGACTAAGTTCTACATCTGTCATGGCACGCCGATGACTAAGATAGACAACTCAAAAGTTCCAGCCCTTAGAGAATCTTGGGATGGGAGCTCAAATGTGCCAGACAGTAATAGCCACAAGTCAAAGGACTTTGGCAAGTATGATGAGCTGATGATGAGTGCACAGACTGATTGTTGACCAAGTACTTACTGGTGTAGTCGAGGTCGAGTGCAGGCACAGATACTACTGCTAAAATGGCTGGTTAGGTCTGAGTGTATTGTCATGGTGGATGAAGAAGAATAAGACTGAGGTCTGTCTTCTGTCCACCCTGGTCCTTATATACATGATTGCTATGCTATTGTACAGTAGTTATCTAAGTGAGTCACACACTGTCTACTGGTCCATTCTGCAATCATACAACTTGTCCTAAATGCCGTGATTGGCTGTCTAAATATAACTGGTCTATACAAGGCTTCAGCTGAGCATGCAATATGGTGACATGGTGATTGCATCATATTGTGTTAGTGCACATTGTGCCACTTGATCCACTAACTACATGTCTTTGTGTCAGCACCGAGCAGTCTGGTGATCATGTGCTTTGGCCAAGAACTACACAAGATCATTCAACAACATCTCTAGGACTCTTGACACTGAGCGAGGTAACACTCCTTAATAGTGACCTCTAGCTCAACTCAGAATTTGCATCACTAAGTCACATTATCGTGTTTTCGTATCTCATCATCATTTTACCTCACTCTCACACCACATATCATGTGACTAGAACCAGAATTCAGTTTTTGTCAGATCTCATAGCCTCAGTAGTGCCCAGACCTGGTCTGTAGTGCTGAAGAGTAGCAGTTAGCCATCCAGGGATAGCAGGAAGTTCTCAGAGCTTCATTATCAATGCTCGTTCCAGTTGGAAGATGCTCGAAGCCTTGTCATCAGTGCTTAGCCAGTATATTTCAAATATAGCAAGTCCTCATCATAGCCTAAGTCTCAGCCACATTAGCACTCACAGATTCAAGTCACCAATCACATTCCAACACACACATCTCCACCCTCTAGCTTTCGACTTCATCAAAGTTGAAGGCATCACCATAGTCACACTTGTCACTCATCGATCTGTTGCAAGCATCTGTTTTAAGTATCAAAGCTGAATAACTCATGGTGATATGCATGTATGCCACCTCCCTATGGTCTGTGGTCTTGCAGTACTGATCACTTTGTTGCAGAGTGAGGTGAGTATGAACCGCTCTGCTCTGTCTCTGATGGGCATGATGGTACAGGGAGATGACTCTCTCTTGAAGGGTGTGAGGCTCACAGGTTTCTTGCAATAGTTTCTGTGATGTGAAGGTTGTGGGTAGTGTGTGGGGATGTGGTAACGGAAGTGCCATTAAATGGATGCGACCGATGGGTGCATTTCAGAAGGTTCCATTTAGCTGACTGACCTGATGGCTAGACTGACAACATGTTTGCTCTGTCCACATGCATGGTGCTGCTTTAGAGGATGGCTATCCCAGGTTATGTCAGCTGAGTGCTTCAAATTGATTACAGGTGGCGTACAGTGCTAACGAATTGATCGCAGATGTGGCTGAGTGGCTGAAGTTTGATCGCAAATGCTGTCTTTGAGCATCAAACTGATGTCCATGAGAGAAAATGCCCTGACTGAGTGTTTTTCGACCTATACTCAAAACTCCGTGGAGCTCGTCTGCTTGGTATGATGTCAGTGGCAACAGTTGAGGCAGCCATGTTTGATGTGGGAAGCCAATTTTCAGGAACTAGAGAAGTCGAAGGGGACACCTGCACTTGTGAGATCAGCTCAGTCTTCTTCACAAATCAGAAGAGCAGACATGTGGTTGCTCATGTTGTCACTCATATTATTGTCTTCTGAAAAGGTGCTTTCTTCAAGCTGCCCACTGATGATGCTGATTGTACCTGGAGGGAATTTTCGGGCATATGGAGGTCTGCAACTGAGTTGTAAATTTATTAAATGCCATGAATGAGAGGCACTGCAGCTGAGCCCCTGAGAGGTGGTTAGCATGGTGGCTCATGAGTGAGGAGGGCTGAGGCTCAGCTTCCAGCCAACTGGCAAACTAGTTCATGAATGAGGAGGACCGCAGCCCAGCTCTCGGGGGTGAGCTAATAAATTTTCTGTGAGCGAGGAGGACTGAGGCTCAGATTCTGACCAGGATCATCATCAAGAGAATGAGATAAGAGAAGAGCCACATTCTTGCTGGAGGGGTAAGGCATTGTGGGTAAATTAGCTGGAGAAGGTCCATCATCAATAAACTAGATAGTAAATTTGTCACTGCAGGTTCGAGAGGGTTGTCCATCTTCATTTGAAGCTTTCTGGCTATCCATGGCAGCTTCAGGATTATTTTGAGGTCTTCAGTTTCTCCAGCATGTGCATTTTCCCCAATTTGGAATAGGTCAAGTCGAATAGTTGCCCATTGGTACAAAAACACTAAGATTGTGTGACCATGTATCTGTGTTGGGCCTTCAGCGAAAGCATTCATATGAGCAGCAAAGTATCATATTTACGTTCATGACCATTAAGAAATGCAACCCGCCTTCTCTACTTGATGAGCTCTATTTCTGGCCCCAGCTCAGCCTGAATCTCAGCATCCTGTTCTGATTGAATGAAGTCTTGCACCTTGACCAAGCCTTCACGTATAATCTTCTCATGATATTGGCAGAACTTTCGTACAGTGGGAATGATGTGATTTTCTGATATTCATTTATAGCAGCTTGAGCATTTTTCATGTATTATTGCTTGATGGGCATGTGATGGTACTTGTCCCACTGCTGGATATAGAGATGCTAATAAAATTGAGAGAACAAATGATTTTTGAGTTTATCTTCAATGTCGAGGAAATAGATCGGTCTTTCTTCATTGACTTAATGAAGAAAGAATAGCCAAAGAGTGTGCCAACCACATAACATGGATATGCTTCACCATATCTCAAAACTTCATCACAGCCACACCAAACAGAATGTTCCCCATGAAAATTGGAGCAGATGCCAGTTCTCCCGGAAACTGATTTCCATAAACATCCACCCCCCAGCTACGCATACATCCCTGTCCAGCCAACTTCTGTCTTCCAGATGCAAAGATTCGATGGCAGAAAACTGATTTATGGGCAAGTTGTGTAGAAACAATATGCCAGCAATTTCATCCTTTGAGGACCACTCATCCTCCAAGACTTCTTCTGCGTATAATTCACCCAGCTCCGTGCTTAACACTTGTCATGGTGGAGAAAGGATATGTAGTCTGACTCAGCTGCTGGAGATGTGGGGTGCTCAGGTGTTGGTGTCGGCAGGACAGTCAGCTGTGATTCAGGGCTCAGAGCATTGCTAGCAGCACGTGAGTGAGATTGTGGGGGTGATCTGCTAAAGACTGATGAATGCACAGTGATATAAGTACGTATGCTGCAGGTGGTCCATGAGGGCAATGGGGGAGTGAGTCTGTGGTAGGTTGACATTACGTCGACCGTGATTGAATATGCAACCGTGCAGAATGGTGAAGCTGTGCGAGTGGACATTCATCCCACTCAAAACAGTGGAAAAGTTGAAACGGACGAGATGCAAGTGAACGTTTCCTCGGAGAAATGCCAACAGGTGAGAGAGAAAGTGAGAGGAAAGGGACATGAGGAGTCAGCTCTTTGTAGTGCTATCTGGTGAAACTGAACCAAGAGATGGAGGCATGGCTGGCAGAGATGACTGATGGTAGTCACAATGGCTCTTAGGCATTGGTCCTGGGTGAGTGGACGAGGAACTCCACGTTGTCCTGAGCGTGATGCCGACTCTTTCAACTTCCTTGTCATAGTTAAACCCTTCTTTGTTTTGATTGATAGACATCTTCCCAGTATCATGCTCATAAGTCATCTCTGCTTAATCAATAGAGGCCATACAAATTGCTCACTGAGTCTTGCTCAGCCTCTTCTTACTCCTTCATTATACCTGTGATCTCCCTCTGCACCCACTCCAGCTCCAGCTTCACCTTGACCCAATCAGTTTCCCGATCTGCTTCTTCATTGTACTAAGGCGGTCTCTCTGAAGCACTGCTTCCTTCTTCACCTTTACAATTTCAATTTCAGAATATCAACCTGCAGGTTGACTGCAGTCATTTCCTGTCGAAGTTCACAAAACTCTTTCTCTCCACACAAGAGTTCATCGTCAATATTGGCCTTCTGCATATGTAATGCTGAAAGCTGCAACATATGCTGCACCCGGATCGCCATCACCACTGCTGCCACACCCAAGCCCACACTAACTAATATCGCAAGATATAGTGTGGACTTACTTTTGAAAGGCTCAGCTGTTGTTGGCGAAGGTGGGACAGATGGAAGAGACATATTGCTTGCCCGGTTTGCAGTGACCAGCTGTCCTTGCCACCAGTAGACAAAGTAGCCAATGTCAAATCTGAACACAGGGAATGATCTGGCACATTCCCTTTTCCACATGTAATCTGTGTAAAATGACCATGCTGCAGCGTTAGGGTGGAGGAAAGAGGCAACTGTATAGATGTTGGGTGTGGAGGTTGCTCCCTAGATAGATGCATGGGTGTAGGACATGCTCTGGAACTGGGTTTGTGACTACTGGTGTAGATGAACTCGGCACGCTCTCAGTGGCCTTCTCTGGCTCCGCCTGAGGCTTCTGCTGTTCGGGTGCCCTCTCAGACTGTGCTGGCTTTGCAGCTGATCCTGCTGGTTGCCTCAGTGGCATGTATACTCCATCGAAGACTGATCTCGATTGCTTTAGATTGAACAACTCTTGTTCTAATGCTTTGATTCTGTCTTCTGCTCCTAGCAAGAATGAGCTGGCTTTGTCTTCCGAGACCTCAAATAGATTCGCTGTTGAGACTGATGCCATGACTGGGGTCTGATTGCATCTGTGCCACTCGTGAATCTGATCACGAATCGTGATGCCTGGAATTGTGTGAGGGATGAATGTGCCATTTGGAAGGACAACTTTTTCAGCTGCATTTCATATGCACTTGCTGCTCTTTATGTCCTCCTCGATGTGCTTGCATGTTTCGATCATGCCTCTGGCTTCTCTGCAATAGTGGCAAAATCTGCTTGGATTTCCATTTGCAACTGGTGGTCTACTCGCAGTCGCAATCTGAATCTCATTTTGCTTTGCAACTCCTCCAGTCACAGCTGCTGTGAGCATTTGAATGGACTTGACCAAGCTCTCTATAAGCAAGGATATATCCTCACTTTTAATCGTCGATGCACTGCTAGTCAAAGTAGTTACATGCAACTTTACTGTGGTCGGCCCTGCACTAGTGCCGTGCAACACAAACTTTGCTGCTTCGTAGACATCATTTACCGAGTAGGGATCATCTGGATAATGATCTGGCTGCTTCAACTGTAGGCGCTGCAAAATCCAATTTCATAGCTTGGGCAGAAACTCTCGAACGAATGCGCGATTGTGTTCTGACTCTGAAATGCGAGTCTTGCCAATAAGAAATGAGGTGATGGCTAGGAACTCTCGATGATAGTTCTCTAGTTCTGCGATGGTCTGAATTCCCAGTCAGGCTCGCTCTCCAACTAAGAAATCCATGTCTCGAACTTCCCACTTGTGCTCTGTATCTGCACCTGGATACAGCTCCTGGATGGCTTGTCGCAAATCGACATAGGTCTTTGTTCAATCAGAATATTCTGGCAGTGACTCAGTGAGGTCAGCAACATCTATATTGAGATAGTGTTTCACCCATAGCTTCTTTTCCATTTCATTCGTCACTTGGCAATGCATGAATAGGATTTCTAGGTCATCGAAGAAGCGAAAGAGTGTTCTTGGCTGATTGAGATCGAATGTGGGTGCCGATCGATCACCACAAAATGGCATCTGATTGGTTATTATGGTTTCCATCACAACTGTGGCTGTGGTGGCCAGTAGATTAAGTGTTTGAGAGGGGTTCTCGACTGGATTCGATGCTTGTTCAGCTGCAAAAGCTGCCTCTAGCTCATCTAGAAGGGTCCTAAGTGGAACTTCTTGTGACGAAGCCTCAGAGATGTTTTCCGACTGGGCTTCTACTGTTGAAGACTCAAACAAGTGGTGCAATAGCGGGGTAAGTGAACTAAGTGGACTGGGGGTTCTAGAAGCTGGTGATGTCAATTGCGAAGCTGAGAAACGTGTTTCGAATGACAGAAATGGTCAAAAATCAGCTAGGTGTGGTCGGCCTTCTTCTGCTTGCTCGAATCTGGCCCCCTGAAACTCATGAAGTCGCCTAAGCCTCTGGTTGAATGATGAGAAGACTTCTTCATCTGATGTTTCACCTATTGTGATAATTTTGATCTTGCTTCAAGGGTGTACTGAACTACCTCTTTGGTTTCCGATCATAAGGCTGACGACTCAGTGCTGTGGAAATTTAAATTCTCTCCACCCCTCATGGTGGGCTTCAGAAATGATATGCTCAACCGTGTCCTGGCTATGAGCAGTGCTCCTAATAAAACCCCTACTGGTGGAAGGTGAACTGGGGCTCTTGTCCATCTGCGGTCCCTTTGGGCTATGGTCACAGGAAACTTCAGATGATAATGCAGTGATGGGCGGTTGCGAGTCATTCAGCTGTGATGCTTGAAACAGATCAGATTGTCATGACTTCTGGATCAGTGAGTGTCAGACTCGACTATGGAGACCTCCGACCAGGAAACAGTCAAAAGCTGGAATGCGGGGGTGTGTGGGTGTAGAATGCAATTGGTGACTTCCATACTCGTGAACTGTGATGGCTGAAGGTCTGGGCTGTGGCACGAGGACCTGCTATATCTGAAAAGCACTGGTGAAGCGCTGATGATGAGGCTCTAATTGCCTCTGAACTGGCTCAAGCACTGATGAGCAACCCCTAACTGCCTCTGAACTGGGTGAAGCACCGATGACGAAGCCCTAATAGTCTCCGAACTGGGATAAGTGCCAATGACGAAGCCCTGAGCACTTCTGACTGGAATGAGCACCGACAATGAACTCCTGGGTGCTAGCGAGGCTACGGGGTCTCATGGAGATGGAATTCTGGTTTGAGACTCATGACTGGTGGTGTGCAAGTGAAATGCGATGGCGTGAGATATGAGAATGCGATAACGTGACTTATCTGGCTGAAACCCGAGTCAAGCTAGAGGCCACTGCTGAGAGTGCTGCCTCTCTCAGTGTCGAGAATCCCAGAGACATAAAATGTGATCGCAATAGACATAGACGTGGTCAGGCACGATGACCTAGCATAGACGAGATGAGAACTGAGTGCTGCTGGGTAAGGAAACTCTGAGTAAAACTTCTTGTTTTTCCTATGTACAATGTAGATTATATAGTGGGTCAGAAATGAGTTGCTGAAACGTGTTTCTGATCATACATTATGTTTCTGATCCATTAAAACCTGTCGTAAAGCTTGCTTCTGCTTCCTCTCCATATCATACAGTCAGAAAACTGAAAGTCTGGCCCTGCCAGGGTTCGTCGGTCCGCTACCCTGTCTTCCATTCAGTTAGCGCACTTGCTCGTTTCTGAGTTGCCTAACTGGTCCTGTTCCGCTTCTCGCACTGCACCTCATAATCGACCACGCTTTCTTGTGGCTCGCTCATCATTTCTGCACCTCATGTTCACCTTTTGACCCCTTCACATGATTCCGTGTTCCCAGGCTGTCAGTAAAGTCTTCTTTGCCCACTCTGGACTGTTTCAGCTCAGTGTTTGTCTTTCTAAATCATGGTGACCCGCTATCCAATTGTGCGATAGTTGAACGCAGTTTCTGACGTTTTCCGATCGCAGAATATCTCGGTGTGTATCAGCGGGTTCAAATTTCGCATTGTATGACCATTACAAAAGATAACAAAACATAACACAGTCACAAACTTTTGAAGGAACCATTGAATACAATGTTTGGAACCACTTTGAAGTCATTGGATACAATGGTTTGAACCGCTTTCAAGTCATTGAATACAATGGTCTGAACCACTTTCAAGCCATTGAATACAATGGTTTGAATTGCTTTCAAGCCATTGAATACAATGGTTTGAATGGCTTTGAAGCCATCAGCCCTTAAGGCATTAACCCTAGCAAACTCAGTGCTGTGATTGGCTCTATATATTTGCACCTGTTTAGATCAGCCGTGTCATGCATGTTCAAACTCTGGTTTGTATGCCCATTACAAAAGATAACAAATCTGAGTAAGAACAAAATGTAACACAGTAAGAAACTTTTGAAGGAAGGGCCTTTTCCTAACCTCAGGATAGGGGCAAAAAATGAAACCACTTTGTAATGGTCCACTCTGCCATGCTTTGCTTAACTGTCTCACAGATATCAAAAAAGAAGCCCTAAGTGCCCAGTGTCACACAAACTCTTCTTCGTAGCTCAAAAATTATAATTATGATGTGTCGTGCATCACCGGACAGCCCATTACTATGGTAAATGCCTGAAATGACTTCTAGAAGCTGAGTGTCCATCTGAAACATGTCCCACAATTCTTAAACATGTCAGAAGATATGCTTCACTTCATGCCTAAACATTCTTCCTGCTCTTGGTGTTTCATTCCACCGAATGCTACGTCCATTCATTTCTGCTTCTCTGATTCTTCTAGGCCTGAGGTCCTGCCTGACCACTGACTGAGTTCGTTGGCCTTGAGTGTGCCTTCTGGACTTCTAAGATGAACCTTCCATTGTCTCATGTCGAACGTGTTCTGCGTTGTCAGTGGTGATGATTATGAGTGGGAAGTAAAGGCCATTTTTGTCTGAGATTCACGCTCAGCTGCTGCCAGCTCTCATCACCGACCACCTGTTGCTGCATTATTATCCAAAGTTACCTGTGACCATAGTCCAAGAAGACTGCAGATGAAGAGCTCTGGTCTGCCTCTCAGTTAGTTAGAAGAGCTGCTCACTGTCAGGATGCAGTTGAGCATATCACTAAATACAGTTTGATACACATTCTATGTCATCTCATAATTATTTGAACATCATTATTAAGAGTAGCCTGCTGTCTCACAAAATAAACTGTATATTTTTAAGTGTGACATAATGTAATAAATGAAGGGTGAAAAGGTGATATAGTCATAGGCACTGACATGCAGTGCCCTCAACTGCATTATCTTTTTAAGCATTCAACCCCTCCGCCCACAGCATTTTCTAATTAATAAATATCTCATATGATGCAGTCAGTTCACAAAGCAAAAAAAAACTATTTTTAACAATTTTAAGTGCTTTTGTGAGCTTTTTTTCATCCACAGTTGATGGTCTTAAATAGAGAGTCATAAAGTTTCAACGCCGTGTTTCACTCATCACCACTATGTCATGTCACTCACTCACAATTGAAGTCAATCAGAATTTCATCTCCACTGAACTTCATAGCCCTCAGTAACATTGAATAACTTTAGAGTGTATGAGGTTTCAAGCTTTAAACTGAAAGCCCTTACATGAGGAAAAAGAGATAACTGAGAAATCTTCAGACAAATATAAATCTTATTTCAAATAATAGAATGGTATCTAACTGTTTCAATATTGGCCTCATCACTGCAAAAAATCACCATTTCAGAAAAATGCATGAGATAGTCACTTAAAGATGCCAAGATTCTTATATCCTTCTTGCACATTGAAAAGGCATATAAAAATTCACCTTTCCCTGACATTCACCTCCTGCATAACATCAACTTCAGTGGCTTTGAATTTCTATAAAATGCTAAAAACTTGACAGTACTTCTCAGGAATAGAAGGTATATCATTTCAAGTTCTCAAAATGCTGAGAAAACTCATTTCAATTTTCTGACATTGCAAAGGAAATATCAATTCTTGTTTCATAAAAGATATTAATATCTATTTGAATAATACAGCTTTCTAATCAAGTGAATAATGTTAAAAAAAGACTTGAGAAAGGCTCATTTTGCACCTTTTCTGAGCACCAATTTATATCAGACTGCTTTTATTGATGTATAAATAATAGGATACTGTTCAGGGAAAAGTTAGAGAAAATTGACAGATTTTTATACCTTTCTTACTATAGAAATTGGCACTTCCTTTGCAGTGTCAGAAAATTGAAATGAGTTTTCTCAGCATTCTCAGAATTTGAAATGTATCTTTTCTAACCCTGAAAAGTGCTGCCAACTTTCTGGCATTTAATAGAAATTCTAGGAGCCACTGAAGTTTATGTCATGCAGGAGGTGAATGTTTAAAAAAGAAAATGTTAGAATCTTGACATTTTTGAGCAACTATCTCATAATCATGCATTTTTCACTTTGTGAAATGATGATTCGTTTGCAATGCACTGATGGCTTATATAAGCCTTAAGTTCATTATATAACAAATTTTATCACAACAATGACATTTGTTTTCATTCTTTTGTCATTGTATCATTTCAATCATACTATTTTACAGTGATGTTAACCTTACAAGCCTTTAAATTTACAACTCTTTTATGCTCTACTCCACTGACAATGTTTCCCAAATCTGAATGTAGTTGTCTGAATTCTGTACACCTGTGCCTGCTGCAATGACATATGTATCATCTGTACTAGAGTAAAATGCCTAGTTATATTATCAGAATTTCAGCCCCTTGAGTTGAATATAGCACATACTGCAAGAGCTTGAACAAGAACCTTCTCTAAACAAATATTACACATTTTAGCAAGCCAAGCTCACCACACAGTTGTTATATAACATACCATTGAGCTTTAGCCTTTGCAAACGCTTACCATCCTCAGAATTATGTAAAGATACTTTTCCAACCTCACTACCAATCAGCAATAACTGACCACGATGAAAGATAACAGGCAGCATTCTATGAATATCTTCCTCAGATATTGGCAAAGTCAATCGATGCAGCCCAGATGGAATTTCATAGATGTCAAATCCTTTGAAAATGTTGCAGACTGCCAGACATGTGTTGTCTGGGGCAATGTCAAATGACCCACTATAATATACTAAACATCATATATGCAGATTGTGTTATCAGCACTTACCATACAGGCATATAGATGGTCCATTTCACATCAAAATGGTTTTCACTAAGTTTCCAGCAACTATTTAAATTAGCTATAGTGTAATTTCTCATATAAACTTGCTCACATAATGCCATGATTCAGATATGAGACTACAATGCAATTCTCCTGTGGAGGGGCTAACCATTGAACCTTTACAACCTCGACAGGCTGGCTCAGATTGAATGGTGTGGGCTGAGGTTGTCCCAATGTATGAAATTGCTGCCAAAATTTAGCTGCAGGGGAGCAATTCTTATCAGCTACATTCTTGTAATTCATATCATAGAAATTATGGGAGTAGAACTCATGGGGGTCATGCTAGTGGCATCTGAACCAAAAGACGAGACGATTACTCACTTCCTTGATCCCAGTCCCAGATGTTCACTGTAGCACCTGCTGCGGTTGCCAACAAATGCTCAGTGCATGACTCGGAGACATCCAGGGATGCTGTGGAACTTTGCTGGGCCCATGGACTGACAGGGCTGTCACCGGAGTCACTGGGTCGTATCCCAATCGTCGCATGGCAGTTGAGAGATAATGACTCGATGGGTTCTCCATGTGCAACAAAGCCGGAAGCGGTCACCAACTTCTCATTGAGCAGCAACGGATCAGTTCGACGATCGCACTAGGGTTATTTTTTTGTATCACATACCTCATCGAGGGTGAACATTACGAGTGTCCCATCCGCCGTACCAGCCAGGATCGAGTTTGAGCATTTTGGCCAAAGCAGGCATGACACCCCAGATTTTGCGACCACACGGTATAGCGCTTGACCAGTGTTCAACGACCAGATGGTCAGCTTTCCATCTTGCCCCCCACTTGCGAGAAGGCACCCATCAGCACTGAATGCTACTGCCGTGACCGCGTCGACATGCTCATGGCTAAGGGTATGTTTAGGGACGTATCGCAAACGCATGTTGTACACACTAGAGTCTGGAATTGTTTCGTGTGTTTGCAAAAGCAGGTGAGTCCTGTCTGCCGATCTAATAGCTTCGAAGCTTGAAGCTTGAGCGCTGAGCATGAAGGTTGGTAGAAACGAAGCAACAATGGCGGCACCGCCCACGCGCGTGTTCAAACATTCAACGTCAACACTGGCAGGCTCCGCGCCAGACGGTCAGATCTCATATCATGCTGTCTTCTGCGCGATATCTTGCTGGCTCATTATGGTGCGATAACAAGCAGCTTATACAACGTAAGTAATGCTGTAGCATTCAAACGGCTACTGACGAACAAGACGACATCGACGCGAACATGACTTGCGTAGATGCCCCAGCGCACTGCTCTGCAAGATCCGAACCCTGTCAACGACCTGCTTTCCAGTCCTCTCCTTGCGATCGTACAATGTACATTTTACAGCCCACCTCGTTCTGATCTGACGGCGCTCACCAGAGCTTCTCCGCCCTCGCGCACATGTTGAATGTGAGCGGTGACTGGGTGATTTCCGAGATAGAAAGATATGTCACCTACAGCTGGATGATTTGCATGGGCCACACTATGCCGCATTCGCGACCACAGGCATCCTTCGCCCCGCGGTATGATCTGACTCTGACCTGACTATCGTCGTCCATGTGCCAGGTGCATTAACATGCTCGGCAATGTCTTGAAAATCCATAGGATGCCCTTGATCGCTCCTGCTCGTCGACGCGAGGCATGCCCCCCCCCTTTCGCTCATCCTATCTCCCTGGGGACGCGCCAGACAGGTCGGGCGTGCCAGCGCTTCGTGGGGCACACCTTTCCACCGCCTTCGCGCCTCGCCCGCCACTCGAATGCAGCCGCAAAATGTTTCCTGTCCGCATTTCCCGTCGATTCTAGGCATCATGCATCATGGCCCAATCCATCTGTCAGACTCTCGAGGCGCATTGAAATCTCCGTTTTGAACTCACCCCAACACGTGCTGGCAATCACATTCCAGCATTTGGACGTTCACCTGCCACCCAAGTACACCGCTCGCCAGCATCTGACATCCCTCCACCGATCCTCCCCAAAGCCCATGTATTCTTCCGGTTTGGCGAACGTGCCAATCAAAGTGGGCGCGATCTTGAGTCCTCGTCGCCCGCATCCTGCATTTGTCCAGTAGATCACGATCAGATCCCATCGTGTGTGCCTACTTGCGTGGGTCAAACACGCATTGCACAAGTCCTTCCGAGTTCCTTCAGCACATCAAGGTATCTGCCCGCGCAGGACGACCAGAAAGGAGACAAAAAATGAGTTCTCAACTTACAGATGTACTGCTCGTCGATTTCAGTACGGTAGGTGCGATGTGTAACCAGCACTCACCACTGTCGTCCCAAGGAGCAACTTGAAGTTCCGATAACTTCGAAAGATGCCAGAGAAAACCCTATTCAAAGCCTCATTCCAGTTGATGCAGCCACGAACCTCTACGTCCACTCAAATCCCCTGCCTACGCCGTTGGGTATCCCCCGTCTTTTCATTTCCTCCAGCCACCGTTGGCTGGGGATACCATCACATCTCCTGTCGGCCGCTGCTTCTAGATTTATTCTGGGCTGTCCCTTGGATCCTGCGAAGGGTCATGTTGCATTCGCACACCCGACAGGAGCAGGCAAGGCTGTCTTTGAAGCTTGGGAAAAGGGTGGCATTCGAATCTATGAGGAGCAATCTCAATGAGCGTCGATGCACGAACACGTCCAGACATGTCGCAAAGAGAAACATCACATCCATTGCTATCATGTACATGTATGCCGTACAACATGATCTGCTAGTCCCCAATGAAATATGGTATGAAAATTTAATGTACATTATCTGGTTGAACAGCAGGATACCAAGTGACGGGAAGACATTTCATAGCAGATCGAGTGCATGAGATTGTTACATCCCATTAACGAATCACGCCTCCATCTGAATCACCTGCGCGCGGTTGGAAAGCGTGCTTGAGGGAGGAAGGAACGTCTACAAGAGTTAGTCAGACAAGTTTCTGCATCGAAGTTCTTCCGTACTCACCCTCTTCTTGATGCCGCCGCCCTCCGGCAAACTACTACTGCGGCCTCACTGCCCGCACGCTTCCCTACTTCAAGTCCATAACAGTTTTCGATACTGTAGAGCCATTTCTACTGCTGTTCGAGGAGCTGAGCATATTCTCCTTGATATTTATGAGCAGATCACCGTCGAGACTCGACAACCACTTGCTCAGAAGCGCAGAGCGGCGGGAGATGTCTGACAGTAGTGAGCGCGCACATAATACGCATAAGATAACATCGTCACCAGGAGGACTTCCTTCTTGACAGGTTGTCACACTAAAGAACGCCTCAAAGAGAGAAGTCGTGGATTTATGGAATCCAATGACCGTCCCGGACGCCGCTCCATAGGTCACTCCAAGGACTGATCCATTGAATGTCGTATACCTTTTACAAGCCTCTCTGTCAGTACATGTTTGACAATTTTCAAGACACGCACATATTCCAACCTTACTCTACGTGTTTAGAAAGAAATCAACGCAGCAGAAACTCCATAGATAAGCAGGCCGTACAAACTTGGTTCACGCCTCAGCGTCATGATCTTTATACCACTGATCCATCCCCGTGTAAGTTTCGTAGTGTTTCAGAATTTCGACGATCTCCGACGCCTTGAGGAACCTGTTGGCAGCCAGCATCTGCGACCGCAATTCCGTATTCAGCCCTCTGTTCAGAAGCAGATACGAAGACATACAAGGAGGAAAGATCGGAGCGCGGCCCACCCTGCAGCGCGGTGGATCATTCGCCAGTATTGATCGACGAACTTAACGATGCTATCGCGGTAAGGTTCCATGATGAACTCAGTCCTACATAGCGATCCGGTGAGCGACGGACACTCCTTCCCGAACGGCAGTGTGATGCCCACCTGTTTAGCATGATCCATTTGTTCCAAAGAGCCATCATCACTTTGTTCTCATCCCGGATATCGTCCATCTCAAAGAGCTCTTCTTCCCTATCCACGATAACCCACGAGAGCACCCCGAACGGCTCGAGCGACAATGCGTTCAGAAGGTCGTATATTCGTGACCCACCTGGCCTACAAGAGTAGTACTCCTCGGCATTCGCCCCATCCAGGAGATATGGGTACTGAGCGGACGGGCCCAGCAGATCGTCAGGCGGGGGAGGAGTCGGGTAACGTTCTGGCAGCGAGCCTCTCGATGGCTGTACAATTCTTCGCGCTCGAGGGGCGGTGGCTGGAGTGGGCGATTCTGCCCGGAATTTCTTGGGAATGAACACCGGGGGTTCAGGAGAGAGTAATTCTGGCTGGATCATAGGCAGAGGAGACGCGACGGAGATTGAACCAGACATGCGCAGTGCCTCATCCACCTCATCCACCTCCGCAGCTGACGACGGCGTTGGACGTGGCGTCCGCGACGGAGTTGAAAGTAGTTCACTATGCACCAGTCAAGACCACTGCAAGCCACATAGAGAAGACTTGAGACTTACTCGAGTTCGTCCTCTTCGTCTTCTTCTTTGAGAGGCACCTGTCCAGGAACTTGGCTATCCAAGTCGCTTTCATCATCTTCCTCATCTTCAGATGAATCACCGTCATCTATATCCGACACGGTGAGCACAATCTGCCACGTCTGTTTCTGTTTCCACCGCAGCTGATTAGCATTCATATTCATGAGATCTCCTGAGTGGAGCTTACGCCATTCCGCTCGATCCCTCTCCACAAAACTTGAACCTCGGCATGGTCGCATTGAAGATGGAACCGTAACATCTCTCGGGTATCAAAGGACGGATGTAGCTGGCATAATGGGCAATCCCACTGCAGCATATGCCCCTGCCACACTTTGTAATCGTACTCTCCCGAATCTGCTGATGTTACAGTGTTATCGTCGTCATCCAGGTTATACCTATACAATACGCTTATGGGAGCTTCCAGGGCAGTCTTCGGCTGCATCTTCACTCCTAGCAAATGGCAACGATGCCTGAAGCCTTTGCGGAGGTTTCGCAGGAGGAATGGTAGCTGTCGATACTCTTTCATCCATGTCGTAGGTAAGGTGAGGGCATCGAGGGCAGCCGTCAGCTGCTCAATGTCCTCCGATTCACTTTCCTCACTTTCTGAATCCGAAGTGTCCGGGATTTCCTCCAAGCTTTCGTCAATGACTTTCTTCCGTGCTTTTTTGGGAAACCCGCTAGATTTCCTTCCAAACTGCATTTCCGGCCTGTCGTTTCTCAAAGCCGATGGTCCCGCATGGTGTTCCATCGGATGTGGCTCCTCTCTTTGTGCCAACAGAACCAGATGAGTAGTGCAGACTTTTGCAAGCAGGGACATCTTACATACATTGCCGATTGATCACGTTGGATTTCTGCGCCGAGACCACCCAACCGGCGTAATACAAGGCTTCGTTCCAAGTAAAAGGCGTATTCCCCGGAAGTTCCGTCGAACCTGTGGCCATGGTCCCTCGCATGCAATCCTAACGGTGCGGCTGCTACATCTGGCCGTCTGATGGCAGTGGACGCCATCATTCGCGGCGCGGTGGACCGCCCGGCAAAGCCATTCTGTGCACAAGAGCCGTGGCCGCCCGATGATGGGCGGGCCTCGTCTTGCGTCGTCCATGGCAGCCGCAACGGCGAGGACTTCACGGTGAGGTCCACATGCAAGCGTGATGGCGGTACATGCGCAGAAGGCGCCCTGAACCTATCCTCACCACGTCCGACGGGGACTTGTTTTGTAGCGATTAGACGAGGAGTCGCGTGCTGGTTCATAGGCGTGTTTGAAAACGGATTTTGGGTATGCGCGTTTACTACGCGAGACGTGGATTTTGCAACAGGCCGACGAATGGGCTGTGATGCGACTGCGCGCGCCGGCGCCGAGTGAGATGAAGGGCCACTCCGGGTGGCCATCTTCCTCGAAGTGTTGGGACGATGTCCGGCATTTGAAGGTGCATCAGCACTATGAGGAGTGCCTGTTTTGCGTGCTACTTTGGATAAACCCGCATGAGTGCTGGCTTCACCTTGTCTGCTGCTTCCTGACGGATTCATGGCCGGGATATCAAACGAGAGATTGCGCTCGATCACTAGTAGATGCTGCCGCCGAAGTGACCGATGTGAGGTTCAGAAACAAGAAGGCACTGCGACATAATACTCAGTACTGTCGTTGGTGCGGACGAGTTATGAACACTGAAACGTTGATCCTCCGAACTTGTCCACCCGCGAGTTGAACATCAGATCCACGGAGGACTTTTCGCGAAACATGGTCCGGAAGCATATTCGGCGAGCAGTGGCCTGATCCACCATGATGAGAAATAGTAAAACATGCCAGTAGCCCAGTGTCGTCGCGCAAGTCCATCACTCTTCGTTTCAGACAAAAGTCCGGACTTCTTTCAGCGCATCGCATATTAAAATTAATGGCATGCATCAACTAGTCCACCATCGTTGACTGCGACGTCAGACCGAAGCCTGGTAGGTTTCAGACCCTCCGCATGCGTCAATCAGCCGGAGGATCAGTTCTTCATCTGTCCACCGGGGCGGCACGCAACGGCTTGTGCACGGAATCCATATTGATGTTCATTACGTCCCGCAGCAACATGCTTACCTGGCGTCGTCAGCAGTATCGTACGATGTCTTGCTGAGGAGCTCGAACACTCGACGAGGCTGGAGTGGAACCTAGCGTGCGTCGAGACGATTTGGCTCTGTTGAAAGCGGAAGTCTTTTGGGCAACAAAGCCAAACACATTGTTCGTAACGTGATCGTCACTCGGTATTTCCGAGCACACGACAATTTCACCACATTATCTACGGTCGTGCTGGTGCTGCGACCCTTCCCCTGCATAGAGCAGACTCAGCACGCCATGGCTGTACCATCTGAGAAAGCTGGCGTCGGCGCGCTGCTCGGTTCGCGTTGTTGCCAGCGCCGCACTTACCCGATTAGATATCAGCTACTTCGGTGGTGCGAAATCGCTCTCGGAGGGCAGGTCTCCCCACAGGACGGTGGTCGCCTCCCCAACCGCCCAAGATGACGGCAAACATCATATTGCTCCTCCTCAGGATCCGTCTGATTTTCTCTGGATCATGATGGAGGAGCCGCACCGCAGCTGCCGTACGGCAATCATGAAGGCTCATCCGGAGGTGCTTCTCCCTTATACAGCCTTCCGTGACGCGTCTAACAATGTTTTATATCATTATTGCAGGTGAAAAAACTGATGGGATGCGAACCGCTCACGAAATACGTCGTGTTCTGTGTTGTTTCTCTCCAAATCGCTGTCGCATACCTACTGCGAAACACCAAGCCTCTGTGACCGTTGTGGTGCCTTTGTGTCTATGTCATCGGCGCGACAGCCAACCATAACCTCTTCCTCGCCATCCATGAGATTTCCCACAACCTTGCCTTCAAGGGAATATGGGCGAACAAGGCACTCTCTGTGTTCGCGAACTTGTCTATCGGGGTTCCCTACTGCGCCGCGTTCAAAGTGTGTCCTTCAGCGCGAATTACTACAGAGGACTTGGCTAACAATCATACAGAGATATCACATGGAGCATCATAAATATCTTGGAGAAGACGGCATAGATACCGACCTCCCCACCCACGTGGAGCTCATTTGCTCAATAACGTTCTCGGAAAAGTATGCTTCGCGTGAGTTCGTTCACCTGTTCTCTCATAGTATATTTCGTTGAAGGCTACCATCGGTACATTCCACATATTCTTCTACGCCCTCCGTCCGGGCTTTGTGCGCACGCAACGTATCATTCAACGGCACATCACCAACTTGATCGTACAAGTCATCTTCGACTACGTGCTCGTCAAGACTTGCGGTGTTCGCCCGCTCATATATTTGCTGGCGTCAAGCTTCTTTGCGGGGAGCCTGCACCCGTGCGCGGGCCACTTCATCGCCGAGCACTACGTGTGGGATGGCCTTCTCCAAGAGACGTACTCGTACTATGGGCCCCTCAACATCCTCGCTTGCAATGTCTGTATGCTGCTCAGTTATTCGTACAGTTGTTGCTCACTTGACGCGATTATCTTGGTGGGGTACCATAACGAACACCATGACTTCCCATCGGTCGCATGGACCCGGCTGCCAGCACTACGTGCGCTCGCACCAGAGTTCTACGACACGCTCCCATCTCACCCGTCCTGGCCCACGGTCACCATCAACTTCATCCGTGACCCGGAGGTCACCATCTTCGCACGGGTGAAGCGTCCGATGAAGGGCAAGGCGCAGCCTGTGCAGGAAACTAAGCAGCCTAAGAACGCTGTCAAGGATGCTAGTGACTCGGATGAGGGAACGGAGTAGGCAAGTGGCACGGGAGATATTTTATTTCTGGTGCTCCACATAGCCCGGACGGTCGATTTTGAACAATATACTGTATACTTGTCTGTGAATCGCAGTCACATGAAATGCACTTGGGCGCGTCTTGCCCCTCTCTCGCGAGAGCTCTCAGCTCGCTCAATCTCCATTGACTGGCACCGTGAGTTCTATTCAACCGTCATGCAAAGCGAGGGTATGAGATTATGAGTACAGCCACGCGAAATGGGTATAGAGGCCTCATAGCAATATGCGCGACGCTGAAACTAAAGCGAAGACTTGATACTGTTTAGCCGGACAACCAAAGGCAGTAGTGTTCCGTTCTCGCGGGAAGCATCGTACTGGACAAGGTCGAGGTGAATCTTACAATGCATGATTGTTAGCTGGTGTGTAGCACGGCGTGCGGCATACTGCTCACCATTGATTGAAGTGCGTCTCGAACTTATTCAGGTAGTCCCATCTTTTCGAAAACTCCTTATCGCCCTCAGGCCACTCTCCGAAGCGAATGCGCCGTTTAACGACTTCGTGAATGAAGCGGCATACAGCGCAAATATGAGGCACGTCGTCATGAGGCGCGAATATGCCTACAACCGTAAATCAGAGGAACCGCAGAGCTAAGACGTGAACGATCGCTTACACCAAGAAGCCTCGAACTGTTCAGCATGCACTCCTTCAGGCATGTATCCAAAACGTCCACGTGCTCCTTCAGAAGCTGGTTGACCGTCTCCACCTTTCGCGCCTCGAGTTTTCCTTCGAGCTTGCGCCAGTTCGGCTCGAGTACCTCGAACGTCGTGAATGCCAGTATGTTGTTGCATGAACGCAAGCATGCGCGCCCGCAACAGGAACGCGCGCTTGCGCCAGTTCTTCCAGCTGCACACCCCACTCGCTCGCGGGGGGGCGTGCGGTGCCATATGGGCATCTTCTGCTCGAGCCACATGCTCGTGAGCATCTGCTCGACGTGTTTGAGATGCAATAGGAAGTGGAAGATGAGCTGGTAGCGCAGGACGGTCTTGCGCGAGATAACGAGCGAGAGCGGGAACTTGACAGTGTAGCCCATACCCGTTAGCCAGATGCTCTGTTTGGTAACCGATGCATCTTGCCTTGTAATGATTTTTTCTCATCCTTATCCCTGTCCTTCTTCGATTCTTCTCTAGAATGTGCATCCATCCCCTTGCCAGTGTCCTCGCCAATTACTCCATGCTTCCGCAGTACATCTATCAGCCATTCATACAGCCCGCTCATCGCCATCGTGACACATACGTCCTCACGGAACATCGCATCCTCACCCTGCGTGTTTGTGTTGAGCACGAGGTCGAGCAGGCTCTGCAACTTCACAAGCGATGCGCCCTTCGCGGGTCTGCGTAGCTCCGAGTGTGAGAGGTCAAGGAGATGTGTGATGAACGTCGACTGCGAGAGGAAGAACAACCGTTTGGAGGAGCGCAGCCGCGGAATTAGCTGCTGGTCCCGCAGGAGCAGCTCTAGCAGAGTGTGATTCGCGTGAGTGTACGCCTCATCCATCGATTTGTCTAATCTATGATCATTAGCTGAATGGAATACGACATCATCAGGAAATGTACTCGCTTCTCATTGTCCAAGGACAGATCGTCATCGGCTTGGTTTGAATAACGCCTGATCTCAATACCACATTCCCGGATGACGTTCAGGTACTTCCCGGCGAGGAGCATCTTATGCTTCCAATTCTCCACCATAGGAAATGACACAGGCGCCCCCAGGTAAGCGACCGCCTGGAGTACGTGGTGGAGGCACTCCGGCGGTTTGGGACGATCCACCGATTGTCGAGCCGTCTCGAGACCATATATACATGTCAATATGATTTACGGTATATCGCCGCTCCCAGTACTCATCCGTATAGTCCACCTCGAGCATTTCACGATCAACGAACTTGCTCTCCTTGACGCACAACTCCTCATACGGGTCAACCAGCCGGCCCATCAGTATCCAAGCCTGCAGCATCTCGATATATGGCTTCCCGCGGTGCGGAGCATTCGCCATACAGCGCCCGCGCCGCCGGGTGGCCCGACATGTTCTGCATGCACTCGAAGATGATCGCAAGCACCTCGCCGCCCTTCACTGGGGTTGCGCTCGCACCTTCATCCACGCCCTTGTTGATCTCGCTGCGCATTGCCTTGAGCTTCGCGCCGCCGAGCCCGAGTGCCTCGTTGCACACTGCCTCCTCGCTGTCAACTGAGCTCTCAGACTCTGACTCAGACTGCGCATCGGAGGTGCCATCTGCTCTCGCGAGCTCAGTAGTGAGGAGATAAAGTAAAGAGAGGGTGTGCAGGATGGGGTGCACGTAGAACAGAGCTTCTGCAGGGTGAATGAGGAGGAGGTGCTGAAAGCGTGTTCGAGCTGGGCAAGAAGGGTTTAATACTCCTGATGAGAAAGATGTCAGCACGAACAGACTGAACCGGATCAAAGCATACTTTGAGCATGTCGCGCATGGCAGCGCATAGCACATGATTCACAAGTCCAAAGTCTGAATGGCTCCGTAGCTCGATGAAGGAGGTCACAGCAGTGTAGTATGTTGCAAATGGTAAAATGCGTTCGACGAGGTCACGCAACGAAGGGTCTATAAGTGATGAGAGACCCGGATAACCCCCAGGCAATGATAGCCACCTACTTAATGAGGGAGACACGACGAAAGCTATCCCTTGCAATGGGTCCTCGTCATCTGGGGAGTAGTCAGGAAGCTGAGTGACATATACACCCTCAATCGCCTGCGATATGCACATAAAACGGTTGCTATCAATTCGCTCGATACGCTTAGAATGAAACATACCATCAGAACAAATAAGAGGTCCTCCAAGACAAGCGCCTCTTGTACCTCAAGAGGGACACCCTCGAAGCTCTCCTTCGCCTTCGTCTTGCCCTTGCCCTTGCTCTTGTCCTTTGCTCTTGTCCTTTGGTGCTATGCCGGATGCTACTCGTGAGTTGAGCGGAGCGCGCACGAACGATGTCTCCGCGTAGAAGGATGTTTCTTCGGGTGCTACCTATAGCTGCTTCGTCGGAACACGCATACTGATGAGCGTACGCATAATACCTCTATCCAGGCTGGACATGCAGAAAACACTCCAGGGTCCTCTTCATATCCGTCTTCGACATACTGATGCGTTCTCCGAACAGATGCTATCGTCCCTGTCAACCTATTGTTCTTTCCATATGAAAACTCTACTACGCATGTCCAGCTTCAGGACATACCTTCGTGTACTCCTTCGTCGACAACGTCAAATTCTTCTTCCGTCGTCGAGGAGTATAAGGCTCCATCTCTTTCGTACTCTATAGGTCCTATCCACGGTCACGTCGTGTTAGTCGGTATATCTGCAATTGACGCCGGTCTAGCAGTAGAACGACTACGTACGGAGGTCGAACACAGTCTCGTGTACGCGTCCCAACGTGCGTGAGAAGTTCACGATCGAGGTTGAAACATTGACTCTCGGGTCGTTCGATCCCCAATCAGCAAATCTAATATTCGCGAGAGGCCTCAGTATGTGCTATATAGCAATAAGATTTTCCTGGATGGAGATTCGGACATGTACAGTTGAGGGTGCACATGGACCTGGAGGATTTAAGGCTGCAGAAAGTGCAGAAACCAAGCAGAAACACCGTAGTACGATCAAGGAGGACACCGGCAGGTGCCGAGACCCGGGTATCGGAGTTTTCTGACCCCATGTCTAAAACCCGATTTTTTGCCCACCCCTTGGCCACGATCGCTTCGTCCTTATTCTCGACATCCTACAACTAACCCTCCTGTCCTCTCCTGGATAGGACGGCATGCGCGATGCAAACGTATATAACCTTAAGCGGGCTATGCCCCGCATGGTGCGTTAATTTATCTCAAATGTGTTTGCATTCATCAGAGCTGGAATGTGCACAACTTGTACAACCTCTGGCAACGCTCTTTCGGTGGAAAAACACGCGAAATAGACTTTTCCAATTCAGCACCGATGGATTGCCAAGGCGCTCTTGCGCGCCTACCATGGCGACTTACATCCGCCGGATGTGCGCTCGCATGTCATCAAGAGCGCAAACCTCGCCGCGCTCAACAAGTGGGCACATCGCGATATGGCCGCGGAGAAGGAGGCGAAGAGGCTTGAGCTCGAGCAGGCCAAGGGACTCGCACCTGTGGGCAGTCTGATGTTCAGGGAGGTGGAGAGGTGGCTCGATGTGCTCGTGTTCCGATGCTGCTTTGCGCACATTGTATACGAGGCGTGGAGGCTCATCATACACAGAGAAGTCATGCTGAACGGGCAGAAGGTGCGTGTGCCGATAACTATCCCGACCGCGACACTCTAACAGAATAAGCAGCATATGCATCCAAACACGAGATTGGCTCCAGACGACGTGATCTCAGTCAATCCGAAGGGGATCCGCTTCCTTTAGGCTAGCGCAGCGGCAAAAAAAGCGAAACCACAAAGGCACCCGAGGAGGACGAAGTGCAAGAAAAGAAGAGCGAGTCGTCTGCCGCCGAAAACTCCGCACCGCAGAAACCGACTCTGCAGAGAAGACAAAAGAAAACACTGGCGCCGCTACATCTACGACTGCCTCGGACGCGCAGGACGCAAGCGAATGCCGAGCCAAGGAAGAGCCGAAGTCGCCCAAGCCAAAGCGTAAATCGGACCTCACGCCCTTTCACCTGCCACCCTACGCCTCTCCATCCATCTTCATCCATGCGTATATCGAGCCGTCATTCGCGACCTGTTCCGCGGTGTATCTGTGCCATCCGACCGCACTCCCAGGGTACTCGGAGATCCCAACACCGTACGATGCAGATGGGGAGCTCGTGCGCGCGGCCTGGGAGTGGTATAGCCATGTGCGACCGTGCATGCGCAGCAAGCGCCAGCTCAGTTTGGATGCCGGAGAATAGACAGGTCAGCGGCAGGGCAGTGTATCATGAGCGCGAGAATGCCGAGGCTACGGCCTAGGTCGTATACTGATGCTTCATTTTCTATGGAATGGTGTGGGATTAATGAATGCATACGCGCAGATCAGGGCTGCAGCATCATTCCTATAAATCAAAGTGTCATGCATGCCAGTTGAGCGTCGATCATTGGACCTTCCGAGCATGCGCGCACCCTACAACGTAATAATTTTACGTGTGTCGGGGGCATCCTACGGCGACATCCAGTATCAAAGGATCACCGACACTTACATTGACCATGGTTGGTTGTGCACATATGAAGGCTCGAATGAGGACCAGGAAGAAATACTTGCCTCGTTCTCTTGCTGAATCATTATGGACCCTATCACAGATATGATTGTGAGAGCGAGTGACTATTCAAAGAGATTCAAAGAGAACAATGGCGATGAAAAGGACGAGAACAGCTGGGACCATTGACGATCAGTCTGAACAGCATCAAGCCAATGCACCGCAAACAAGTGTGATGAGCCATCTGAGCCTATCCATACGGTGTGCATGCGTTAGGCACCACTTGTCCTCACAGTGTGGGAGCTCATTGCGCGAGCCTCGGTCTAATGAGCGAGGATGGTGCGATGATTACGTGTAAGGTGAGAACGGCAATACCGAACATCGTCCTTAGATAGCCCCTCACGTTCCACAGCTAATATGTACAAGTTCATTCGGACACTTGCATAGCCTTCGGCGATCATGTTCAAAAGGAGTGTTGCCATCGTCGGCTACTAGTAGGACCGTCTATGTGACAGCGCCACACGTAAGTTCACAGTCTGACACACATTGAACACTGACTAGTCAGATATCCTCCACGATGGACCTCCTAGAACGAGTGTTTGACTCATCGATATGCACGGATCGATCACTCATTTTCAATGTTTCTGCCTGCCAGGGTATTAGAAAAGACACTGTCCAGCAAACAACACGAGACCATAGGATGATGGGCATGTCACACGAGTGTACATATACATTAAGTGGAGATGTATCTGCTTCACGCATCAGCATCAACACACAGCAGAACATTGAATGCGACAAGCCTTACCTATAACATATCGACAAGCCTCCCAAACAGCACCTGCAAGCACCTCATAACTCTCCGGTGACGTTGCGCACGACCCAATCTGCCACACGGCCCACGGTCTCCTCCGGCTCGTTACCATGAATATAATATGCCGTGCGCTGCTTGACAAAAACAGCGTACTGAGGAGCGTACTTATACAGCTCAGTGGCGACGAGTATGAGGATCGTGTATAGAATGATGACTAGCCCGCGTTGCATCGGTAAATCACACTGCCACATGCAGAGCGATGGAACTGCACTGCACTTACTCAGCAGGATCTTCTCCCACCGCTCAAGCAGCGCACGCCCGGTGGTCGTCTCGAACAGCATGCGCCTTCGCCAGAAAAACGCGCCAATGGGGTTTCTCGGTGAGCGATACGGCATGGTGATGCCGAAGATCGCAGCGGCGGTCGTGGGGACGTGTTTCCATGTCTGCGGGGACATCGCAGGCATCGTGGATGAAGGCACGGTCGACGATGAATCGATGGATGTCAGAATAACGATGTGTGATTGGTATGGGATGAAGAGGGATCGAGAGCTGCGAATGCTGCGTCACGCCGGACTAAATGGACGTGTAATACGAATAGGCCGTGTACATGCACGAATAGTATAAAGAGAGGGTGAACAGTCAGACGTCCGACGAGACTACTCGAGAAAGCTGGGATGAACACTTCAGTTGGTGACGGCGGAAATCTGAGAGTGGCAAGCCGGGAGACGCCCGACACAGGTTAACATTCCTAGTACGTACTACAATGACCAGTTCAGTGGTTGCTTCGCCACCTTGTATCGATCACGCTTCTGCTCTTGTACCTGCTCTTGTACCTTTCAGCTGCTCTTGTACCTTTCAGCTGCTCTTGTACCTTTCAGCGATGTCCATGAACCCAGGATCTCTCAGGGAGATCACGCCGTCTTCTTTCGGGGAACCTTTGAATCCTGCAGAAGCTTCGGTGCGTCAGTTTCCTGCCAGCAATAGTTCACTGCTGGGTTTACAGGGGGCGACAGGGACCTCCGCGCACGCTTATCACTGATTCTGACTGCTGTGATCAGTCTCATAGATCCTCTTATGTTGCGGAACGGCACCGCGTGCTCAGCGTCAGTGATTCACGCTGTTGAGTTAGGTTGTCGATTCATCCTGCATATTTTTCTATAGAGCGTAATGAGCGCTGTGACATCAAGGCATAACTCGGTGGAAAAACAGGTCCTTCGACTTACGGGGTCGGTATCTGTAACGACTACTATAGAGCGGTCTAGACACATGGACCCTCATCAAGATCATGGTGAATCATCCAAGTGGTCAATACGCTCAGAGACAGCTGATGTCGAGAGTTTTTACCGCCTCCGCCATGATAAGCGAGCATCCGCTTTTGGCAATGTCCCTTCCCGCGACGAACGTTCCTCATCAGCTCCGAGCGTCAGATCCTCTGCCGAATCTGCATCAAATGATACTGGAGAGTCATCAAGACATTCTATGGAGCTAAGCTTTGCTGCTCTCTCAAGGAATGCTCCTCGAGAGTCCCCTAAACAATCTCCACGTCGAATCTCGAGATGGAACCCACCTTCCTTCGAATGGTCGGATGAACCTTCCATATACCCGGATTCTCCTATGTGCACCGACCCCTCCTTTCCGCAATGGGATCCTTCTCCAATACATGTAGAGGATGAGACTACTAGTACTACTCAAAGTGGTAGGTTGCCCACAGGAGACATTGAGCCGCGTATTGACTTGCAGCCTCTAGCCATGGCCCAGACATCAATGTATTCTCGTAAACTATGGCAGAGCAACCAACTTAACGCGGAGTCCCATGCAGCGCCTTCTTCCTCGTCTTCTTCCCCGTCAGCTCGCACGCAGCACCGACCACGCAAACCCTCGATAACTGGCAGGAGCTCACGGATCGCACATGCTTCGAAACACATTGCCCGAGCTCTGGTGATGTCCATAATTCCGGGACTTATCTTGCTTGTGTCGTGTAGTGCACTCTACTCATCTCTCCCAAATGAATTCTCGATCAACGCATGTAGTTGCCAGGGAGTTGATTCGTCAGCCCATTCGTCTGCTGATCCCTCGGCGAGCATCGTACAAATTGACATCGACAACGTGCAAGTTCTAGAATCTCTGACATCCCCATCCCACGTCATACCAGAACGTACCGATGTTCGCTTTCTCAAGCGGATTTTGGGACACAAAATCGCGATACCTCGCCCTCCCTCAGTTGTGCTGGGAAAGTCATTGCACGCTGGGGTCTGCTGGCCAATGAACGGATCGACTGGGCACCTCGGTCTTCGATTGCCTTCTGCTATGCACGTCACACATATCAGCATTGATCACATCCCGCTGGATTTGACTGAAGACATCCAAGCGGCACCTCGAGATCTCGTCTTGTGGGGATTGTCGGAGGACGTGGCTATATCTCATGCGAAACCCCAGCCGGAACACACACATTCTTTGAAATTAGCGATGCGACTGCCCCTTCCACCAGGGATGCAGCTGGTTCCGCTTGCAAGCATTAGCTACGACATTTATGCTCCGGCTTACCGGCAGTTATTCGAAACTGATGTACGCTTCCAGGCATTGTCATTCGACATGCTCGTCTTGGAGGTCTTAAGTAATTGGGGAGCATCGGAGTTTACTTGTTTGTATAGTGTTCGCCTGCAAGGGTGGGCGTAAGGCTGAATGTATGCGATGTGCTATGGCCATGAGTTGTCTTCATGGCCTACCGTGCATACAGTGTTCATTCGAGCGTTCCCTTATATGCATTATCTTATCATCCTCCTTGTCGCTCGCGTCCATTTGCAAACCCATCTTTTTTCTCTCAACATCGCTATCAGTGCCTGCAGCAGATGGGTCTCCCACACGACCACACCAATGACGGACGGTCGTTTCGCGCGCTCGAACACGAAGAACAGCGAAGGAGGAATTATTAGTGTCGAGCAAGTCCGGGTCGACGTCATGAGAACACCCAAGGCTCTCCATCAGAAGTCGCGACGCTGCAGCGCACTATGCTAGCCTATTGTGAGTCCGGTCCCTAGATATATGTTAGAACGTCTCTCCTATCTCATGAGTCACCCACAGCTGCGCCCAGAGTCCGCTGAGTAGCCGGATCTGTATACGCTCGCGTGCTGCTCTCCTAAAACATATTCACCCCTCGTCATGCCCCGCAGAGTACTCACTGGCTTTGGCATCGACGTAGACACCGTCGCCGGATGGTGCGCATTCTGCAATAAGCCGCTCTTCGAGATGCTAAAAAGGCACAAGGCACGGTTCATACGGAGGCGAAGACTCTCTGTTGGACATTTCCAGGGTATTCTATGAGCCTTATCGCTAGCTCTTTAAGAAGTACAGTATCAAGACGACTTGGTTTATCCTGGTTAGCTTCGATGACAATATTGGCCAGCATGAATTAATTCCTCACGAGGACACAGTTTGGAGACTTTCCAGAACAAATAGCTGTCGTTCGGGACGCGGGCCATGAGATGTAGGTAACCTACAACCGAACTCCTTGACGCACGATTACAGTGAAGCTCAGAGGCTTCACGGATATTCTCACGAAGTTATGACTTTCTAATCGAAGGCACGATGGCGAGGTCACCGTTGTTGCTGCAGAATTCCGTATCGTTGACGGTTCAATAACAAAAGGACATACTTGACTATACCTATGACTTGTTGACGAACTTCAACAATGGGATACCACCCAAATGGAGCGTCGCGCCGTGGTGGGAGACAAGTGCTGAAGGCGCTAACTTCCTCCTCGATGAGGGTATCATGTTGCAACCATGAATGCCTCGTTCCTGGTATTAACATCACTTGTTCAGATCACTCGAGTATGGCTCATGAGTAACGATCATTTCTTCCTTCATCCTTCCTCATTTCACGTGCGTAACAGCTCCCAGGCATACTAACCATGCGATCAAGACACCTGGACCAAGATCGATCACAAGGTCGAAGCGCATACTTGAATGAAGTCCTTGATTCGCGGCAAAGAAATAGGCATCGTCGAGTTGCCCGGCAGTTGGTATGTTTATCTGAAAAGCACCACCTAAGCATTGTTTGTCATAATTCTCATATAGGTACCTCGATGATGTTCCTGCGATGATGTGCGTGCCGTCAATCACATAATTTAATTCAGAACGCTGTTTAGGTTCATCAAATCTAGTCCCAACTCCCACGGCTGGGTCTGTGTGTCCTTATGGATGATATCGGTCGCTCTGTCATATTCCGTCAGATTAACGCACGACGTTGAGCAGCTCTGGAAAGATACTTCGCATACCTATGCAGATGAAGTCGTCGTATGTGACTTGTAACATGGTCCGTGCATGAACCTCGTCACCACAGAGGAACAGAACTTCATCTTCCCGTTCACTATCCATCCAGATGTCAGCGAATGCGTACTCACTTAATACGTATACGCTTCTTGATCCCTGTAAACGTGCTCATCTGCGCATCAGCCACCCTCACATCCTCCTCATGATCGTAAGTGTTCCGTGCAGTTGTATCAAACTCCGCCACCGTTCATTCTGCACAGGAGTGCTTCATCGAATAGGTCAACACCCACCACAAAGACGTCCACCGGGTGCGCATGACGGATATGGCGCGATCACACGTTTTTCTGGTTCGAAAGAGGCAGCAAGAAGAGCCGGTACAATGTTGCCTATGGTCAAGTTAACGACAAGATCACCGACATCTAGCAATTCCAACAGCCGCCCATACAATTCCTTCATACGCCCCTGTCGTGTTCGTGTGGACGACTTCTCTGCACCGGCTGACCTTCATGCGAAGCAACCTCTGTCCCCTCTTGAAGCATGAAGTCTATACTGAGAGAGCACTCAAGGACACAGAAGTCAGGACAGAGCCTGTTCGGACATTCAGCCACTTGAAGGGTCAACCTAAGAAAGCTCCAGGATGGCGGGATTGACTACGCGGGTGTCAGAGATTTGTTGGTTAGTTACCCTCACTAACGCTCGTCTGTTCTCGTCAAGTATCCAGATGCTTGGATGTATGTATATTGAGAGGGTGTGATTCTAATGCTGGTTTGATTTTTCAGACGGAGATTCCATTGGATACGCCCACAGAAATTCAAATTGACGATCAAGAACGAGTGACGATTACTGCATTCGACGCAAACTATTGCCCAAAAGCAGATTGAGATGTTAAAGGACAAACCCGCAACAGAGGAAAGACATCCGTTCATTCAAACACTGCGTGCCTCTTGAATATCGTTAACGTTCCGACCAAGGTATGATATCTGTTTGTCATCTGTCTCCGTTGTTCAAGCCATAAGGCCAGGACGATGCAACTTCTGGGCTTCTTTCCTTGATGGGTCTTCTTCCCGCGATGACAGTATTCTTTATAAACGCCTGCACATGGGGATGCGAAGACATCTTGAAGGTTATCGCTAGAGCCTTCAACAGTCCAGTGCGTCCGTGAACGTAATTTTCTATCTGCTTCATGCCAATGTCGCAGTATTTCTGTAGGTTCATGTCGACCGTTACGAGCATGCGGTCTTCTCACGCATACCTGGCGATCCGCTGCCACGATCCATCATCACATGTGATCCTAGTGGCACACGATTCCACGTTTGCGAACGCTTTGACCCATACGAGTACGTCAGCGTGGACGGTAATGGTTTTTTCTCCCCTACGGCTGCACTCGCAGCACGGGCAAGAAAATTGTGTACATCAATCCCATCAATCCTGTCACAATGGGCGTCACCAGCCGGGGGACCTCTACGTAAGGAAAACAAAGGCGAGGTTGGCTCAAGGCGAGATCATCAACCATCTCGTAAGTGTCCGATTATTAGACGAAAAAGATCAGTTGACATACTGCCTCACTGCAGTCAGTGCCTCTTTCGCGACATTCGCCCCTGCCGGAACTGAAAGTGTTCGTCTCCATATTCAAACCGAAGTGCGTGATCCCGGACACTCTCGATCCGACACTCAAGGGGCTTCATTGGGCGTGCATCCCTCAGATGGTTTCAGGTTGTCTCCATTCAGATGATAGTCATGGTGCTGAGCGGGATGCCTTGGTTGCAAATTTGAAGGCTAATGAGCTGTTTGAGGTGTTGTCTGCGACAGACCAAGACGACGAGGACGTCGCTTTGAAGGAGAGGATCCTCGTCGATCGTATTCGGGATGACAGCCATTCAGATTCTCGTGGCCCTGATGGCAGTGACTCGACATCTCCGTCGCTGTCAGGGCTCACTGGACGGAGAAGTGCGAACAACGTGGCCGTGACACGGCCTTAACAGGGTTGGGCCTCCAGGGCTGACACAGAAAGAGCGATGGCGCTACTTCTGCCCAATATTTCCGAAGACTCTATCAAAGCGACCAGGATACGGAAGATTCAGATGCTGAACACGAACGAGGATGGACCACACATTACCTGTTCGCCGGACAAACAGGTGTTTCTTCGGACGATCTCCTCAGTGTGTCAGAGGACATATCCCCTTTGATACATCCTGCTCGAAAATCGCCCGCAGCCGCTCAAGACGTCCTTACGCAAACGCCGGCTCGGTCGTCGGAACGTCCGCCTCTTTCACCAGCAAGCCCCTCACACTTCAACAGCTAAAGAATCTAAAGTATCGTTCGCTTGTCCTATGCAAGATTTGGAAGTGCATAAGAAGTCAGGCAATGCGATGAAACGAAAGAGGGCAATATCTTCCCCGAGAATCCAAGATACGAGAGGTATTAGCGCACTGCTGCTTCTGAACGAGGCAGTGGACTGGCTATTTCAGTCTTAATGAGCATGAGCTCGATGCAGGTAGTCACCGAGGAGTATTTTGGAATGTCAGGAAGCCAGTTGCTCAATAAGCGAAATCTCGTACGGAGTTCGCCGACGACTAAGTCGCAAACTGGGAAGGAAGATGATCGCCTGAAACGGCCCAGAATTGCCGAAGATTCCAAAAATGTTACGGAGCGTGATGACACGACAGCTACATTTGTCCGAAAACATCCTGTCAAGCTGAGCAATGCAACTATCCCTAAGCCGTCCGGAAACCGGAAGATCAAAGATTGTTCTTATTCACTGAATGATCCTGAGGTCAACGCTTCAAAATGTGCTCTGAACACGCATGCTACCGATGCTTCTGTCTCATCGCCACAGCATATAAGACCGGTCAAGTTCAATAATGCACTTGCGAAGTTGAAACCGCGCTGGCGGAAGGCAGCAGAGAAACTCTCCCACGCGCTTGGTCGGCAAGCTCCTGAACTAACCCATACGGCGTCCTCTATACAGCTTCCAACACATCAAGCCTACGCGTCCGTCTCGGTTGAAGCGCCGGGGATTCTCTCAAAGTATGCAGCATCAGGTGCCCGTAAATGCACGTTCCCTGACAGACTACCTTCCCAAGATGACGTAATAGCCAGATCGATACAGGTACAGATGGACATGAATCGAACCCATCAACTGTATGAAGACATCAAATATATGGATGGTCGAGGCGAGGAACCCGGCCTCGCCATCCCGTGTCTGCAGTGTCTGGACAGCCAAGGCGAGCAAGGCAGGTGAACGGCGAACGCAAGCGATGAAAGCTTTACTTAGTTAATATCATTATACTCACTTATTCCTTTACTTTACGAAGTGTTCCAGTGTAGAATTTAATGCGCTAGAATTCATTTGAGCGGATCGCCGGAGTCGCAGCAAGGTCATTCTAGGATGCCTTCCTTTTATGGATAAGTCCCGAGCGGTGCCACACTTTCATGCCATGCTAATTGCCTCAACTCGAGCGCGAGCTTCACCGCACCGTACCAACCGTTCTTGTACATCCATCCTGCTCGCACACACAAATTACGAGGTGCTCGCTTTCGACACTGCGCTGTAAGAAGAAGGCTTCAACATCAGCGGCACGACGGCCGGCGAGCCATCAAAAGAGAGTCAGTAAACCTCCTTGCTACATCTACTAGTACGAAGTTTGGTTGGTCGATTCGGAGAGAGGACAACTGATTGCCACGAAGTACGCTGACTGACAATTCAGGTTACCTCTTCATTCGCGTACCCATCTTCACGGACTAGAGCTATGCAGCAGCGACACCGAGCATACAAGCATTCTAGAGCAGTTCTGTGTCAGTGCTCGCGATGCACACGCTTTCATGTATTCAATTCGCCAATTGACAAGCCTGTTCGAGGGAGGTACCTTGGAAGAAACGAGCGAGAAGAGCATCGCAGGATAGATCTCCGAGAGCGTAATAGTCCGACGTCTGTGTCTTCATCACCATCGCATTCTAGTATTCCAGAACCGCATGAACCACCTGCGCACAGTGGGACATTACATTTCTCCGGAGTTTATCCCCTCGGAGTCGATGATGCGAATCCTTCACAGGTGGATAGTACGCTTCATAATCACGCAATCGGCTCTTATCACGCGCTTGACGAAACCGGATTCGATTCATCTATGCCAATGAACATCGACGAGGAGCAATCATCATCGGACTCTGCAATCCTGAATCTTCTCACCGAGCTAAAAGTCACGCTGGGCCGCAAACGCGATCAGCTTGCTGACCACGGAACGCTCGCCTTTGTTGTCCCACCGACAGAAAATTCTGTGCCTTTGGCTCTCCAGCCATCGTCAGAGCGGTCACGAGAGATAAACCGAGGCCGCTTTGCTATCTCTTACGGCAGCTTGTCGAATTCGCCTCTGTTGGAGTACGAAGAGTGGCTTGTATCTAGTTATCTTCTGGTTGAACAGCACATGAATCACTCGATTCCCCGTGTCAGAGAATATTCGTCCATGCTTCTCGATGACCTCACATTGTCATTGCTGGAAGTGGACAATTGGAAAATGCTGGAGTGGGAGAAGCAGAGGATCATCGTTCTTCACACAAGCGAGCAAAGCAAGCAGCCAAATGTGTACTCCAGAATGAATACGATCACTACAGGTGTGTGCCATTTGGTCTATAGCGCGCTTTGGTCACGGATACTATTACTGACTGTCCAATGTTGCGTAGAGAAATTCCTCAAGCCAGCATTCTCGCAATCCAATCCTATTCTCGTCGTCTGCTGCCTCCTAGTCGCCGTCCTACATATTCTATGTCATGTCTCAATCCAACGCTGCGCTTTCGTGCTCGGGAGCATCCGTATGATTCTGGAACTTGCACTATCCACTCAGCAGCCATTGACTCCGGAGGGATGGGATATTGCAGCCAGCATACCGCTAGATGTCCGCACACTACTGCGGAACATGGACATGCTTCCGATCACAAGGTCATATGTATGTTGCGAGGCTTGCTTTGCTCTATACCCTCTGCAGGCTGAGGGAGACTATCCGGACTTCTGCTCTTCGCAATCAACTGCTGGGAGTCCTCCATGCAATGCTCCCCTGCGCATCAGACGCAATCTTAAGGGCGTCATGACAGCCTTTCCGATACGCCGATATATATATCAAGACTTCAAGCATTGGCTTGGGCGGCTGCTCTGCCGACCAGGCTTGGAATCAACCCTTGACCGAGGTATTCTGAAGACCAGCAAGAAGAATCCAATGGAGTGCGGGGACATTTTTGACACAGATACTATTCAAATGCTGCAAGGTCCAGATGGTCAACCCTTTCTCAAAACAGGCACCAATGAAGGGCGATATATTTTTGGTCTGTGTATGGATGGCTTTCAACCACATGGACGAGGTGGTCCACCTACATCCATCGGAGCCATATATCTCGCCTGCATGAACCTTCCACCCGATATTCGGTACAGTCTTGACAATCTATTTCTTGCTGGCATAATACCTGGTCCTAATCATCCCTCAATGGAGGACATCAACCCAATGCTTACACCTCTGGTGGATGATTTTCTAGATTTGTGGTATCATGGAGTTCATTATACTGTCACACCTTGCCATCCATCTGGGAAGACATGCAAGTGTGCTATCATTCCTCTGATCTGTGACATACTTGCTGCTCGTCAAACAGCTGGTTTTGCAGGACACACCCATCATTATTTCTGCTCATTCTGTCTTCTTACGTTGAACAATATTGAAGATCTCAATTGGCAGGCATGGCCTGCACGTACATGTGATGAACATCGTTCACATGCTCAGAAATGGCGGGATGCATGCAGCATGGAAGAGCGTCAACAAATCTATGATGAAGCTGGTGTTCGATGGTCAGAACTTCTCCGCCTTCCATACTGGAACCCTATCAAGCACACTGCACTTGATCCGATGCATGCCTTGTTTTTGAATGCTTTTGGAACACATGTGGAGAAGATCTGGGGAGTGAGCATGGAGGTTGATGGCGATCTCCAAGGAATTACCTTCGAAACTTCCAAGCGGCCCATTACAGTGGACAAGATGCAAGCGGCATATGTGATTTTATGTACTGGATCAAGCACATCTCTTGGGAATCTGAGAGTGGATGTCCTCCGCCAGTTATGTAGGGAGCAGAAACTGCGCTTTTCTGGCAAAAAGGACATTCTTTTGAATCGTCTACAAATACTGGTATGTATTCACATCTCTGGATGTGATGCTTTACTAAAGGTATCAACTGAACAGTGTACAGAGCGTGGCTGGACCAATGACATGAGAAACCCTCTCGGAGACAATGCAACCAGCATTGAACTGCAAGAGCAAATCACAGAGGCATTAAATGCACTTGAAACGAAAGCTACATCTGCTTTGCAAAGGTACAAGCGCGATGTCTTGCAACATTTGTGCGTCCGCACATTTGGTGGTGATATCAACGATTATCAGACATTGTCAAAGGGAGAGATCATGGAAAAGCTCAGCGGATATGTGAGTATATCAACATGTAATCTTCGAACTTCAGCTAAAATCTGGTCAAAATGCTAAGCGACTGTCCCATGGCATCGTCGATCGTCATGGACAACTCATTCACCATAAAGCGAATACGTCGAATCGCCGGAATACTTCCCCAAGTGCCGAGGAATTGGCCAGGGGAATGAATGTTCTGTACGAGGGTACAAAGACAGACTTGTTGAAGCTGCCACTATCTGTGTTAGCGGATATATGTCAACAAGTCATCAATGATTTCGATAGTTCTGCACTGTCTGACAGACCCACCAAAGCGCAACTGATGCAACTGTTATTGCAATACGTGCATCCTATCGATTGCGTTACTTTGCGTGACTTACCGTATATGTATGGCTAGCGTCAAGACAATGGCCTGGGTAAAGCAGCCACGGTACAAGCATCCCATCTTGCTTGAGCTGCAAGCCTCTTCAATATTTCCCTCACAACTGGCATAATCGCAACTTCGGGTTCAGGAGCTCAACCATCGATCACGATTGGCAGCGAGAAAGTTTCGCGAGAGGAGCTGGCCAATGCGGAAGATGTACTAGAGCGAGGCAGCAAGAAGAAGTTCGCGAAATTGACGACCGCCGTATTGCGCGCTTTATGCAACACATATCTCGAAAGAATTGACTTTGAAGAGATGAGTAGGGATGCTGCGTTCTCGGCGTTGCACTTATATGTAAGTTTTCACGTCAAGCTGACGGTTGCCTAGCTGAGTGGATCCACAGCGTGTTGATCATGGGATTACAAGTGAAGATGGAAACCTCATAAACGACCAGAGGACCGCAAAGAAGAGGAGGGTGCTCGGCAAGCGGTTATTGGAGCAGATCTGGTCAGACATTGACGAAATGACCTTACCATCTTGGGTCACAAGGGTGCCGTGACGTACCGGATCCTCCGGCAAAGCCACAGGTCTCGGACTCGGTGCAGATGAATGGCGCACTTTTTGTTCCATCCATCTTACCACGTCTTTGATATACTTATGGGGCACATCACCAGAAGACGCACGAGAATCCAAGCTTCTCGTGAACTACATGGATCTGGTCACAGCAGTCAAGCTAGCGACAAAGCGGATTATTACACCGGGAACCCGTGACAAATGTCGGGACTACATACATCGCTATTTGAGTACAATCCTCGAACTATTCCCGGGGACGACTATCCGGCCCAATCAACATATGATCCTCCATCTACCGGATATTCTGGGAAACCTGGGGCCCGCGCCCTCAATTTGGTGCTTCGGATTCGAAAGAGCGAACTACATATTGCAACAGACGCTGACAAACAATAAGATGGGTAAAACCAATGTTGCTTGACTGGCTACAGCAAACACTGACAGCGGAACATGCAGAAGATCTATCATCCACTCTTTTAACGCATTTCTGTTGTAAACAGGCGCTTCGTAACATTTTCACTTCCCTCACATTGCCTCCTGCGGTCCGCCGATTAATCCCAGATTTTGTGCGAGCATTTCAGTCCAATACACGAGGATCTCTTCTCACAGAAGTCCTTGCACTGACACCATCCGAGTCTCAACAGTCCCAGTCCGAGCAATGTTTCTCCGATGGACACACACGGATCAAGATGAATGACTATGCCCTTCTTCCAGACTATATCATCGAATTGCTACGCAATCGACTGCCGATGGACTATTCACTGGCTGGAATTCAAGGCTGGACGGGATTAATCAACCCATATGTAGTCCGACTCAATAGTTTGGAGGGTCACGACACCTTGTACAGAGTGTCTGACTCTTCCCCCGGAGACAGTAATGTCATTTTCACTGCGGAGATACCGGGACAGTGGAAGGCAGGCCAGATTTCCCACATATTTCACTATGAACAAAGTCAGGGAGGGTCCACATTCATACAGAATTACCTTGTTGTGAGAGAGTTCATCTCATTGACGTCACAAGACTCACGCTTGGATCCCTACCGGAAATTTCCAATCGCTGGGGGTCTACTCTTCTACGACGCTTTCAAGCCTGAGGTCCAACTTCTCACCATAAAAGATGTACTTTGTCATTTCGCCATGCTACCGCGGCTCCTACTGGGCAGTTCAGTGAAGTGCGTTCATGTTCTTCCTCTAGACAGGGTGAGTTACACGATATTGACTATTCGAGATCTGATTGGACTGACAAACTGCAACAACAGTGGTGACTCGCACCCGTAATGGATACATGCCCAGAAAGAGATGCCCAGAAAGATACAGGGCATATATACTTGTTTGATAACCAGCACTAATATATTCGCATAGCAATGGACATACATAGTCTGTCGGAACATATATAATGATCCGCTAACGAACGTGAAGACATCGGTCGACGATTGAGAGCACAGTTCTCGGCAAGCAAGTAGTACGGTTCCATCTAGAGTCTGTGGTTTGGTGCGGGGAGACGCGTTAGGACAGACATTAGCACTGCGGCAGTAGATGCCAGCGATCGAGGGGTGTCTTGCCCTCGGCAATGGTTTGGGAACAGGTGAATGGCCGCCGGTGATTCACTCACGCTCAGGGCCGTCTTTTTGATTTTGGCGGCATAGCTATCGGTATTCATGTGCCTGATTGCCTGCCTGAATGCCCGAGGAACTCGCATCCAGAACGTAACTGTGTAAAGTCAGAACGTACCGAAGCATCATAAGTGACGACAGTAGAAGCATCAGCCAATCCCTTGCCTGCGGCCCACATGAGTATGGGAATGGTAGCAACGCGAAACAGTGCACGCGGCCTCAAAGATAGACACGTCCTTTTACGATCAATGAGCTCAATCATTCGAGCATGCATACCAATGAAAGCCTACGCGTCCAATATTGTCGGGGGGCATTGAGCCCAGTCCATCAATAAGATCAGCACACATGTCGGAGAGAACATCACCGGCATCACCATGAAGCGGTCGGCGTTAGAGACTGGGGTTTTGGACAATCTGCATGCATAACTGTAATAACGAAAATCGAGCAATCTGATATGCTCTCGGAACCATCTCTGCATGAGCTGGAGGGCTGCTAGAACGCAGATCCCCATCTACAAAGTCGGTCACATTGCGGCAAACAAGCTGCGAGATTGGCACCTCCTCGCTTCGTGTGCGCGAGTTCGCAGCTGTATGTGCACCCTCAGCATCATCCACACCAGTGTCCGCTAAAATGTCAATCTCGTCGTCACCCGTGTCCATCAACGACACGTCCATCTCGCTCGCCTTGAAGTCGTCCTCATCGTCCTCATCGTCCTCGTTCTCACCGGGCATGTAGTCCCCATCGGAAGATTCGTTGTCTGACTCGCTGACCTGACGGATGCTTGCGAAATGGTACCGCCAAATGGGGCAGGTGCCGTGCTACGCGAGAAGCTAGGTGAGTACGAGCAGAGGTAGGGAAAGGAGTACGCACTAGGCAATGGATCCATTCAATTGCACTGTATACTTTGGTGTGTGAGGAATACTCCTTGCATTGAGGGAACACATTACGCACTCTACTCGGCAGAATATGTGTCTGCAGCCTGAGAGCTTCGTGACGCGACTGAGAGGTATTTCCTGGCATACCTCTGCATGGTACGTTTTGTGCGTCCCTTCTTTCTGTACGGAACCAGAGCAGATGTCTCCGACATTATTCGAGCAATCGTGCAATCGCTTCAACTTTGCGGCTACCGGAGAGAAAACAAAATGCACAACCAGCCGATTCAAGAGCCAGCGGCTGTCGACTAGCCAGTATAGAAAGGAAGGAGAGGATTCCCATATACATACGCGGTGGTGCACGTGTGAAGCGAGGGATGTCGATTATCGACGATTGATGAGCGTTCAAAATACACTTCTACCTTCAGTCGAGCACGAAATGTGTGTAATTTCAGTATTATTGATGCACAATACCTAGAATGCACATCATGCTCAGGCGATTGACCGATAAAAATGGTCGACGAACGGACTATCCGGTAATCGGAGATCGGAGCTTTGCTGTAAGTTTCAAAGCCTGCGACGAACTATGCACAGAGGTTTCATATTGATCGACGATACCATGAATGTTTGTCTGCGCAACAGATCGGATAACAGCTCTCCGGCGAACAAGTCGCGTGCTGATCTATGATCGCCACGAGCATGTATCAAGACGACACAAAGAAGCAGCACATCACACACCCTCAAACCCGATTCCTTGATCTCTCAGATGCCGCCTTCTTTATCTTAGCATTCACCATCAAATTATGGGAAGCGAGCCCCAATCGAAGTCATCCACGTTGCCTCTAAATATCCCCAACTTGACCGCAGTTCGCTGACCGATTAAAAGACATCTCTGCAGACAGCGCTCTCATCACCATTACCTATCACATCTTGACAATATGTCGATTGCCTTCACACCCCTCTGTATCGATGGGACATCGCGTCCAGCGAGCACCGACGCGCAATACGACGTGCACAACCCGTACTCGCAAGCCGTCATAGGGCACGCAGCAGCCGCCTCCAGCCAAGACTGTCACGACGCCATCGACACGGCCGCCGCTGCCTTCCCTGACTGGGAGCACTCGCCTCTAACCAAAAGGCAAGACGTATTCATCAAAGCTTCAGAGCTCCTCATGACGCCCAAGTATCAAGAGAAAATCTCCAAAGCGTTGAAGGAAGAGCTGGCGTTTACCGATTTCATGGTAGGCTTCGAGGTGATGGCATCGGTCTACAACCTGCGCCACAACGCCACGCTGGTCCATCAGCTCAAGGGAGAGGTCAAGCCTTCCTTGATACCTGGCGGGCAGATGATGATACAGAAAAGAGCCATGGGAGTCATGTACGCGAAAAGCGGTCCTCGAATGGCCTTTCCCACTCACTCATCGGACCATGTAACAGCCTTGCGCTCGCACCATGGAACGTGCCCTTGGCGTTGGCTTTCCGAGCCGTTCTCATTCCTATCATCTGTGGCAATACAGTCGCGCTGAAGTGCTCTGCAGTCAGCCCTCGAATTCAAAGTCTCATTGGCCAAATATTCCAGGAGGTACGCACAAGCACCGTTCTGTCTTCATGTCAATATCTAAATGATGGATCGACAGGCGGGTCTGCCAAAAGGTGTTTTGAACACCATCTCCATAGCGGAGGAGGACATCAGCAAGCGCATGGCGGAGATGATCGATCATCCAGCTTTACGAAAGATCAACGTAAGAGACTCTCTTTCAGGTACAAGCTTCCGCTCACATCTGTGAATGAACAGTTCACAGGCGGTCCGAATGTGGGCAGAGCCATCGCAATGGAGGCTGTGAAGCACCTGAAGCCCTATGTGCTGGAGCTCGGCGGCAATTGCCCCGTCATCGTATGCAACGTCCCGTCTGATCTAAAAATTCAAAATCCTCAGCATCGTTCGCAGGTCCTAGAGGACGCAGACCTCGAATCTGCAGCACAATCAATCACCACCGGCGGCCTGATGAATTCCGGCCAAATATGCATGTGGACTCAACATGTCATCGTCCAGCGTGGTGTCCTACGCTCTCTCACCTCCTCTCTGGTCAAAAGCTTTGGTTCCTTCAGCCGGAGGACCTGACGAGGCATTATCATCATTAATATCAGAGGAATCAGCAGAGCGCGTGCTCAAGATCATCCGTGAGGCAAAGGACGCCGGCGCGCGTATTCTGGTCGGCGACATGGCCAGACAAACCTCAGTGGTCCAGCCACACCTCCTCGCCGACGTCAAACCAGGAATGGCGCTCTGGGATGAGGAGTGCTTCAGACCAGGTGAGGCAGCGCTCGATGAACAATAGACAGACCCCTTTATTTAGCGTCGTCGCTCCAGTCGTCACTCTGACCGCAGTGGATACCATCGACGAGGCAGTGCGGTTGGCGAATACATGCGATTATTCCCTAATGGCAGGGTTGTGGACTCAAAACATCCACACCGCGCTCGAGATAGCTCCGCGCGTCCGGGCAGGTAAGGCACATATGTTTTCAACTGAAGTGCTCACAATCATGATGGGTCCTGAACTACAGGATACATCAATATCAACGGACAGTCGGTGCACGGCGAAGGACCCATGGGAGGCCTCAGGTAAGCATGCATTTTCAGGAATAACATTGGGCATGAAACTCACACTTTTCGTTCGAAACAGCGGCCTCTTGGGTTATGGCCAATTCACGATATCTGAGTTCACAGATGACCGCGTACTCCTGCTGCATCCGCAAACATCACCTGTATACTGGATCGCTGGGGCTGCTTGAAGCAGATCATAAGCAGGAGAGGATGTGCTCTGACTTGATCCTGGGTTTTTGTTTTCGCAGTGCTCACATTTGTCGACGAGACGCGGTTACCACTGCAGACATCAGCGGACCAGCTTTCCTATCCCTAGACGCAGGCGGCGCTTGAGGCGAAGAACACGGTGCTCGAGCAGCTGTACGCAGAGTGATTTCGAGTGGAGTTTCTTTTTCCGTTATAGAGCTCTGTTGTTGGCTATTTTGAACGTAAGACCAATGCGAAAGCATGGCTAGAGAATAAAGCAGCTGTTAGTTCCATAAGTTAGATCGAACTTCAAGGTTGCGCCTCACGGAACCTTGCGCATTGGCATCGCCAATAACAACGCACGAAGCCGAGGTCTTCACGTAAACATCGTGTCCATGATGGACGCACTTTGCCATTGCTTGCGATGCACTCCAAACACATGTGTGCTGCTGCTCAGCGACATCATGCCACCACCTCGAGTATGGATGTGGCGTGGGAAGGAGTCTCCAGGCAGCATCCTCTAGCAAATTGGCGCGCGACATCATTCTCATCGTTGAGCATCTTCAAAGGCCACACATCCTGCCATCATCGCCGTAAGGTCACATCTAAGATATAAAGTGGCCATCGTTCCCGCTTCAGAACGTTATCACGGCCCTAGATGACCCAGCAACCGAGGTGTCATAACGCCCCAGATCGCACATCGGGCATTGTCATGTGCTTCCCATCTCAAACCTTTAAGTTTGCGCCCAATCCTCCGACGATTTTGATCGTGCAAGCTCATCTATGCAGAACAATATGAGCACCGTTCACAGTGTGAGTAGTATGCACCTTTCGCATTTTGTATCGTGGTAGGCGGTCGCTTATTTATGTACTTGATCAGAGCAACTGGCATCCATTGTTCACTACTGAGGATGCAGGCACCATTACACTATCATCACAGGATGCCAACTTGTTCCGCATTCACCTATACACGTTGAAGCGCGCTTCAGGGTGGTTCGCTGCAATGTCCAGCTTGCCCCAAGGTCCTGGCACCATCTCAGACGATGTCCTTCACCTGGACGAAGATTCAACGGTGCTCATGCCCCTTCTACAGGTGATTTCTGGAATGGAACTGCCCGATTTAAGCTCGCTGGATCTCGTAGAATCCATTCTCTTAGCTGCAGAGAAGTATGACATGCCAGGACCCGTCTCCATTATACGAAACATGATCACCAGCTATCTATCCGAATCAACCGCACTGCGAGTTTATCGCCTTGCGGGCGCACATTCTTGGAAGGCGCAGGCGCAGTTGGCATCATCATACACTCTTTCGCTCGATCTATCTACCCCAACGGCGATAGCAGAACTTTCCCGCATGGAAGGGTATCTCCCAGCGCAACTTTTCCTACTGCATAGACAGGGGAAAGACGCACTGAAGAAAGCACTGAACGATGTTACCCGATTTGCTGCCAATACCAAAGAAAACTGCGAAGGTTGCCGACGATCACCTGATCATGCTCAGTGGAGGAATTTGAAGGAGTTATGGTTATCGCGTGCAGATGAGGCTCCATTCGGTCGCACAATTAGTGCCGCACAACTCATCGCACCGGAGGTGCTCTCAGTAATCGAGGCGACATGCCCTTCTTGCCGCAGGAGGCTATACAATGCAGATATGACATTCAACAATCTACGGGATGCAGTGAACAACTTACCCCAGACTGTCATGGTGCGTCCGCGGATACGTTTGCGATACTCAGTGTATTCACGTCATGTTCGTAGTTTGCATAGCGGCTCAAAAGGCCATTCACACAGTCTGCACAGATGGGGAATTTGGAGAAGGCTCACGCGGGCTATCTATGTGCTATCGCGTGTGGCGATCATACGCCATAGTGCGCCCTTGGGGAGCGCCATTGACCATCTTTTTCTTACGCCCACTAAACCACCTCCGATCGCTTGCCAAGTTGACGTCCCAACAGACCAAAGAGATCCCGTGTATGCCGTGTATAGTAACAATCATGTATGATACGTCGATCCGGTACAACAGTAGCGCAATCGGTTGTTGCATAAAATATGTTCTTTCTCTATCCTAGTGGTACCTATGCGAGATAAATGATATATGCTGTACACGTTTACCTCGAGAACATCACTGCAGCAAACCTCATCAATCAACTGCTTGAAACCTGGAGAAGCTTCTTCGCGTCGTTTCGCTCGTTCAAAGCAACTTCCAGCTGCTTCTGCGCTGTCTCGCGTCGCATGTATTCGATTTCTCTCGGCGACTGGTCGGACAGTTCATTTCGAAGCTTCTGATGCATGCCCGTAGTCGTGGAATCGGGCAAAAGCACGTCCTCCAGAGACGTTCGTGAATCTCGCACGCTGCAGCTCTGCCTCGAGCTCCGATATGCATTGCAACGTGGAGGAGAGCTTGTGATTCGACGAGGTGACAGCTGACGGGAAATCATTCGAGACGTGCAGGGTTTGCTCTGCACTCAGAGCAGACGGTTCATCCATATCTGCATACACGGCGCCTTGTCAGACATACCGATGACGGTGAATGAAAAGAGGTGTGTGATTACCTGTTAAATTGCTTTCGAATGCATTCTTCTCCTTCCTGAAGTAGTCGTAGAACTTGAGAAAGTCGTGTTCATCTAAGATACGGCCTTTATAAGGACACGGGGTAATCCAACAACATTCAGCGTTACTCACCGGAAAGAGGCGTCGTGACAAAGCCGTGCTCCTGAACAGAAGATTTCCCATAATAGTCGTCGTCTGGAAGGCCGAGGTGTGCTTCATATGCAGCTTTCCTCTCGCGCATGTCTTGCATATCGTACGCCAACGTGCCCCGCGCCTTGGGCTCGTCTTCACTCTCCATAGATTCTGCAGTACTCGACGATGTGTCAGACGATACCGACAACGAATACGGCCGTCCAGAAGGTGTCGCATATGACGGGACTTGCAGACTATCATCATGTGTAAGCATGCCCTCGCTCCACTGGGGTGGCAAAGACAAACGCCGTAAGCGTCCTGAGCTCAAGCGTCGTACTAAATTTGATTGGAGCGCATCGCTATCATTCTCGTCGCCGCCGAGCGGATTTTCGGATATAGCATTCCAGCGGTTGAGCAACCACATCATAAGCGATCTCGCAGCATTCTTGCTGGGCCCGCCGAGCAGACGATGAGCGAAAATCCGTGCGATGTCTTCGTACGAGAGACCGTTATCTGGGCACAGAGGAATCTGCGTGAAGAAGGCGAAGAAATAAGCGAGCAATGACAGGCTCTCCGGCGGAAAGAGCTGCAGGATGTGTCGAGTGACAGCAATACGCCGACGCTCCTTGTCCGCGTCCTCACGCTCCTGCTCCTGTGGTGTCTTTGTGTTCGCGCTCTGGGACAACGAGGGGGGCGTCTTCGGTTCCGACAGGGAACGCCTCCGGAACATTCGGGCAGGCGCGCGCACTCTCGCTCTTCGCGTCCTGAGCATCCTGAGCATCCAGAGCATCCTTCTTCTTCTCGTCCTCGCTCATCTCCGCTTGTACGCACCACGTCCACAGAGCATCGTGCATCGTGCGATCGAAGAGCGGCTCGGGGAGGGAATTGATGTATGATGTCAGCACAGCGCATATATCAGCCATCGGAGCATGGCGTAGCAATGGTGAGCGGGACACGTTAGCATTCGTGTCGAATGCGCGGACCAGCTCTACGAGATTTGCGCGGTTAGGGAGTGCACGAAAAAGGTCGGTTTGGTAGATGCCTATGTATATGCGTCAGCCTGACGTTCGTCACAAGTAAGCGGAGCAGCCAACCTGTTCTGTATAGCTCTTCCACACAAGTATCGTATTTGCAGGAGAGCCACTTACAGCATCCCGAAGAGATGCATCAAATATCCCCGCTTCACGAGTAATCACGTTAGCCAGATCAGATCGATCAACGATAGCAAAACGACATACGAGCTCGCTCCTTCCCCATCTCCGCCGCCATTGCTCATCTGTCCAACCACTCCTGCCGCTCCCGCTCCTCCTCCTGCTTCCGCTCGAGAAACTCATCCATCTCGATGTAATCATTCACGTCCTGGCGACCCAGCTGCAACAGCTGCAAGAGGGATAGGAGCACTCCACGGGCTTCTGGCTGCTGGAACGGTGGCGCATCGCGCGGCTCGAGCGTGCCCTCGTGCATGTCGTGCTGCCACAGCATACTCGAAGGGCCCGGGTCGTCCAACACGTACGGGGTGTGGCCCGCGATGCGCATCGACCGCGCACGTCTATGCCTGGCACCATCGTTGCCGCCCTCGTTGAGCAAGTCTTCCTCCGCCACCTGCCCAGGAGCGGCAGGAGCCCATGAAGCTGCCCGATGTCACGACGAAGCTACACCAGGTGGGAGCTGGCCACATGCTCTCGCGAGGCGGTCGTACTCGGTGTCAATAGAGTGGACCATGCTGAGCTTCGGGTTTGCAAGCGGGCTACGGGAAGAGAGAGGAATGCGAGCGAAGGACGATGCTAGAGAGGAAGGAACGTGATCCCCTTGCTGGTAGTCTGCATGCAAGGGGCTCAGCGGCTCGGAATAAGCGTCAGAGAGGTGGGACGAAGGCAGAGAAGAGAAGCGTGGGTAGCTATGGACAGAAGAGACATTCGGCACCGAGAGACGCTTGTCATTGCGCATGTCGAGGTGTAATAGAGCGGGATGGGTGAGGCATGTCTTTCGGCAAAACGTGTCGGAGAAGGCGCAGCATATGGATCAAGGTTTAGCTGCGTCCGATGAAGAATCCCGCGTGACGTATGTGGAGATCTTCCCTCTTCCTGCTCCTTTCCAGCGACGGATCCTCTTTCCCTTTGAGGCCGCTCCGTCATCTGTGGCAGAGCATCCTTCACAGAGAACCGTACAGCGGGCATACGCGCTTCCACAGCCAACTGAGCGGCTTCGGTCGCACAGGACGCTCTGCGTGGTCGAGAGTTGACTGGCATAATCGGAAGCAGAAACGATTCAAGAGCGAACAATCCTGAGACCTGCACAGGAGTAAGCTGGTAGAACGAAGAGGATGCGGAGGCGGATGCGGACGGCAGGAGGGTAGGGGTGGAGCGAGGATGCAAGCACCGCGGAGCATCTGCCTCATGAAGCAGACCGAGTGGCACGCTTGGCTGGGCGGCGGTTCGAGATTAGGCCGGGCTGGCTCACGTTCGGATTCTGACTGAGCTAGCCAAGGAAACTGAGCGAGACCAACATGCGCACAAATGCGGGTGACACGAGATTTAGTGGAAATGCTAGTCGGGATCACAATTTGATCGAGATCGCATGAGCTTCAACCCCTTTTCTCTTCCCCCTGTCCTTGTCGTACAAACGGCAGATGCCAAGGCTGGGACGGCTGTAAGGGTGTTCCATCCGCAGCAAACATACATCCTCCAACTCTCCGGAGAAGACGAGCCCATCGACTGCCTACGAGCGCGGGTTGAAAATCTGAGGTCCGACGTCGGAAACAATCCTGCATTCGCACAGAAAACAAGGAAGCTTGATGCTAGAAGAATCTCGACCCGCAATACGTCCAATTGGACGCGAGCGCTGCCAGAGTTATGCTAGCAAGTACCGCAGGGCCAATCATATCCCGCTCAAGAGTTCAGCCAGGAAGTGTTCCCCTATCGTGGCTCAGCATTCAGGGAATCTTAAGACGCGAGGCCAAAAATAATCGTAACGGTCTGGATGTCTGTATCGCAATTCAGATCTTGCCCAAATCACATCGCATTTTCAACACTCTGCATTCCAGTGACCGAACGTTGCTCCACTCACCGATCGGTCAATCGTGCTCTATCTTTCCGACTCGCAAATCGACAGAGCTCTCCCGGTGGCTGAGCCGCCATTACACGGTGCCTTGCGGACATCTCAGCGAGTCCCATGAATGATTGCCATGCTGCGTGGTGTCGATCGAGACTATCAGTCTCGACCCCGGCCTTGAAGCCCGCCTAACCACTTCGGATTTCCTCGAGAGTCACTGGAACCACCTGAGTGCCACCGAACGAGAGAATATTCAACAAATAGAAGCCATGAACGAGCCAGTTTGGAAGCGTGATATAATCAAGTCGAGAAGAGGTCCATCGATGCGTGGAGTCAAAGCGGGCATACACCGTCAAACACCGTCAAACACACTCGCACCCCGGGCGTGATGTGACATACGTGCACGTGAATGCGGTCACGTCGCGTCGGTCAGGGCGCGCTTGTGGCGCGCCCCTTAACCCGTCTAAGCGCGTTCGACCATCAACGTAGTCGTAAGCACACCACTAACTAGAGATATCGATCGCAGTGAGATCGAAGGAGCGTTCTCTGCTTTTATGGGCTTTCGCTCAGTCATGCTTCCCCTTCTCACTCCGACGGAATCATCATTCCATAATGCGCACTTAAAAATATTTATTGACCACCCACTGCCAACGTATTCCTGTTTCACGCTAGTATCTCCTCCAGCGTCTCAATGATTCTGTCGATCTCGTCCACCGTGTTGTAATGTACCAGAGAGATCCGCACTACTCCATCCTCCATCTCGAGCCTCGGCTGTAGTGTGTCCACCAATGTGTAGGCATAAAAATGTCCATAACGGATGCCGATCTATACGAGCGGATGAATGTGCGACCATCAGCCAAAATCGGAGGAAAACACGTGCGGGGCAGTGACTACCGCCTTCCCGCTAGCAGTACTGGTCACTCACTTCTCCCCTGTCATCAAAGCCGCGCACGACATCACTGCTTCTCATAGCCCGCTCCCCGACCACTGCGAAGCTTATGGTCGGCACCCTGCTCAGACTCTCTCTTTCATCGCTTACGATTTTCACCCCTCTACTCTCCTTGCTGCGCAAGTACGCGAGCAGAGGAGCGATGAGTGTCTGCTCGTGCTTTGCAATCGCATCAAAAGCGTCTTCGAGGGATGAAGAAGGCGTGAGCGAACGTAGATAAACTGGGACGGCGGTGCATCCGTATACAACCTCGTATCCTGGGCCCCCGGGCTGAAGCTTATAGGGCTTCAACACAACTTGAGGTGCAAGGAAGTGATGTGCGAGTGACGAGAGTGATTGTCTCAGTGAGGTGGTGTGAGTGTAGAGCACCGAGGCATGCGGGCCGTATACCTGCATGGGTTGGACCTCAGTAGGTCTTCGCAACCATATCGAATAACTTGCCTTGTACATGGAGAATACACAGTAATCGACATCCCAATCGCGAACGTCCATCCGTCTATGCGGAGTATACGCGACGCAATCCACACAGACCTCAACCTTTCCCGCTCCCAACTCCTTTGCCCGTCTTCTCACCGCTTGTACTACTTCCTTCACCGGGGCGATGGATCCAAGGATGTTCGAGCATCCGATGAATGCGACCAGCTGTGTCTTGGTGCTGATCAGCGGGAGCAGATCGTCCAGTTGCAACGACACCGCGTAAGGATCATTGGGATATGCAGAGATGTGCGATGCGTTCCAGGTCTTGATCGTCGCTCCTCTGCGAGCTGCAAGTCTCTTCCATGGACCTCCATTCGCTAGAAAAGATTGACGATCAGATCAGTCTGATCCAGCCCCATCAATAACGCTAGAACGCGGGCACGCGCATTCATGTTTCCCAGTGATGATCAGCTCACACCCCGCATGCACATCTATCTCCATCGCATGCGCCAAGTTCTCCACAAGCATCGTCGCACTGCTCCCAACACTAGTGCAAACGCCACTTCGTCTACGCTCTCCGCGTTGAACAGCTCCCGTGCGGCGTCCGCGTCAGCCGCAACACGCTCGGTGCTTGCAACCGAGACTGCGTAATCCACGCCGAGCTTGACATTCGTGTGCAGAAGGTAGTCCGAGATACGGGCAACGGCGTCTGCGAGGCATTGCGAGCCGCCGGCGTTGTCGGCGTAAATGAAGGTAGTTGTCGTTTCTCACCACCCTTTCTCGATCTCAACTTTAGAAGGCACGTGGCCCTCCTCAGCTGGCTTATCGGATCCTTCAAAAGTGAAGACGGGTTCCCAAGCCCCCAATCTCAAGCGTCCACGTCCGTCCTCAGCCAACATGGATGCTCCCCCGCCTGTTCCCAAGCTGCCTGGTGACATCATCCTGGAGGTCTTTAGCCACAGGTCTCTGCGCTTCCCTGGAGCCCAGACCAACGAAGAGTCCGACTGTGGCGACAACGAACGCCTATCGATGCTGGGTGAGAAGGTGTTGGACACTGCGGTGACGTTCACCCTCTTCAATAAGAAACCGTTGCGAACGCACAGGACATCGAGGTGCGTTACATGCATTGCAGGGCCCTGCGACGTGCTGATCGGTCGTGATCGCGACTAGTCCCAGCGCATGGAAATCCTCTCGGAGGCGAATCTGAACAAATGGGTCGCTAACTACAAGCTCAGAGAGAAAGTACGCTGCAGCTCTGATGCACTTGCCAGCCTCACAAGCCCGACAGTGAGTCTTGCATATCCTGCACCGCATGCCGCATTGTCGACGACAGATCGCAGGAAACACATTTGCTCTTCTGTTCGTATGTCGGTGCAGTCTATGTGCAGAATGGGGTGGAGACGGTGCAGAACTGGATCGGGCATCTCATCGACCCGGACTACGAACTGTCCGTTCCGGCTGCCGGCGGCGAGCCATACACGTACAAGAGAGTCAAAACCGAACCTATGAGCTCGCCGACACCCCCTCCTTTCATGGCTCCACTGCAGCCATTTCCCATTGACCTGCTTGCCCCTGCGAAGGGCCAGTCCACGTTTTTGCCGCTGTTCAACCAGACAGCGAACCAGCGCAGGTTGGCGGTTGATTACCCGGCGCAATTTTCAGGCCCTCCACATGCTGGGCGTTGGACGGTTCAGTGTGTTGGTGCGTAGCTCACACGCCTTTGTATCCGGCCGTGGATTAGTAACCTTCGAAACACATTGAACGGTATCCCCAAAGGCGAAGGTTCCGATGCTAGCAAGCAGCTCACCAAAGGGGAAGCGGCGAGACAGGCATACTACGCGATGGGATGGGCACCTCTTGAGTGCCCTCCGATTCCCACTCTCGATGTCCATGATGCGGGAAGCGGGTCAACGATGGGGAGTGGGAGCGGGAATGGTGGGGGATCGAGCATAGGCAGGACGAGCGAGTCAAGCGCTGGCTCGGGCACAGGTTCATCAAGCGCCCGTGCGGGCGCTTCCTCCTCGTCCTCATTTTCCTCTTCCACTGAGGGCTCTGCGCCGCTGCTGAGGATCGGCGTGGGCCAGGCGGCGGGTTCTGGTACGGAATCTGGCTCTGTCTCCGGCGGGGACGCGCCCTTTTATGTGGGTGTAGATGGCTTGGGCGCGACGGCCACTGCCGGCAACCTCGTATCGGTCGGGATGCCTGCACCCACCTCAAGTTCGACCTCCTCTGGCAGCGCAGAGAACGTGCCACCGGTTGTGGTCGATGCAGGTGCGGATTCTTCTGCCGGGTCGTCTGCTTCCACTAACTCTGGCGGATCCTCTGGCTCTGGTTCTGGCAGAGACGCGAATGCTGCGCTCACCTCTGTCGGTGCAGATGCGTCTGATGCGACTGCCACTGTAGGCGACCTTGCGTCCGCCGGTCTCACGGCGCCCGCCGCACCTGCTGCTTCATCCAGCTCAATCTCTTCTGGCAATGACGCCAACTCGCCCTTCACAGTCGTCAACGCAGGCACATCCGGCGCGTCACCGTCCTCTGATGGTGCTCCCTCCCCCAGTGTGATTGGGACCCACTCTGGTGAGAATTCAGCTCTCATCTCCGTCGGCGCAGACAACTCAGGCGTAACCGCCACTGCAGGTAACCTCGCCGCTTCCATCGCACCTGCTGCCTCCCCCTCCTCTGGCTGTGGATCCTCTAACGACGCGAATGCTACGCTGGCAGTAGTCAACACAGGTCTTCCTCCTCCACGCCCTCGTCCGGCTCTGGCTCAGGTTCAGATGCACTCATCTCCATCGGCGCAGATGACTTAGGCGTGACCGCCACTGCAGGCAACCTCACCTCGATTGACCTCACTGCTCTTACCGCACCTGCTGCCTCCCCTGCCTCTAGCTCCGGCCTCGGCTCTAGATCCTCTAACGACGCGAACGCCCTGCTGGCAGTAGGCAATTCAGGTTCTTTCTCCTTCACGCCCTCATTTGGCTCTGGCTCAGGTTCAGATGCGCTCATATCCATCGGCGCAGATGACTCAGGCGTGACCACCGCTGCAGGCAAACTCACCTCAACCGTTCTCGCTGCTCCTCCCGCACCTGCTGTCTCCCCCGCCTCCGGCTCCGGCTCCTCTAACAACGCGAATGCCCCACTGGCAGACGTCAACGCGGGTTCTTCCTCTTCCATGCCATTGTCCGGCTCTTCTGACTCTGATGCGAACTCGGCACTCATCTCCGTTGGCGCAGACAACTCCGCCGTAGCTGCCACTGCAGGCGACCTCACCTCGGTCGGCGTCGCCGCGCCCACACCTGCCCCCGCCGATACTTCTTTCTCCTACACTACCTCCTCAGACTCATCAGATCGGCTCATCGTCGCGAATATTGATTCCGAGCCTGGCTCCAGCTCCAACTCGGGCTCGAGCTCTGGATCCGGCTCTGGCTCGGACGCGCTCATCTCGGTTGGTCCGGGCTCGGAAGGAGTGACTGCTATCGTTGGCTTCCTTGCTTCTGTTGCTTTATGAATGCCGACATTGTGCATACTTTCCATCTACATGAATACCCCGTCTTGAAATGGACTTGCATTTGTACGTCTCAAACTTCTCTCATATTTGTTTCATGTCTGACTTCCTCTCTTCTGGACTTGTATGCTTTTCAAACCACCACCACCCCCCACCCTACCTCTTTCCTGCATTTTGTAATACCCGCGTACGTGGGCTGATCACCTGCATTGTATCTATATGATTTTTGCTCAACCTTCCCTTCGTGTGCATCTGTATTTGCTTCTGGCTTGCGACGCCCTGCATATGACTGGCATCTCTTTGTACCAGTGGCGCTATGTACAATGCGGACAACCTCTATATGAACTCTGAGCATCGCTCTACCTGTTGCGCTTCCCGACACAAATCAAAAGCTGCTATCATGGAACTTACTGAGCCATAGTGTGCGATGGAGGCCCTATGAATCACTGCTGCAACGTTTGAGCGAGATCGAACACAATCTGCTCAAAGCTAGAGTATCGTCCACGCACGCAATCAGCTGGTCAGAAAACCATCGGGGTGTCTGTGGCACTGGCATAAAAGCGCATAGAAACAATGTGTTCCTTCAGAGAGAACAAGTGCGAGCCATAAACGATGCGTCGCCAACCGAAACACCGTCTACCGTACACGCACTGAATTTAGGTCACAATCAATCGAGCCAACTAAACTGGCTAGATTTGTTAACCACAGAGTCAGCATGTACAAGCCAGATGCACCAATGCTTATCGCTCGACAATTAATGGATCAGTATCCAGCATCAGTTGAGAATCAATCGACCAACGCACAGAAGACTCCCTGCTTGCGCCCGACGTGCTAACAGGCTCCAATGTAATAAGCAGAATATAGGTGAATCCAGTCAGCGGAGGCAGAATTCAAATCACATCGACGTCCCATCCGAGCTGCCGGATCTACAGCGCACACCCGCACTTTTCGAACACCTCGTCCTTTCCTCTGGCCAAGTCGGCCGAGTGCAGGCACACCTGCGACACGTTACTTTCAATAAAGTAGCCTATGTAGTACGTCTGAAGCGTGCGGCACAATCTCCCGCTCCCAGCCGGAAAGAAGCGCACTTCAGCAAAGGTCAGGTCAACCGCGCCTTCAGTTCAAAGAGAGGACATCACGTAGAGACGCAGTGGCGGGCAGGACTAACAAAGATGAGCCGCTTGTCTCCTTCATTCGCATGCTCGTCTCTCCAACGACGAATGAATCGACGACGAGTGACGAACAATGATTAATGAATGAACTCTGATGCGCGATGTGTACGAACCGGATGGGAGCCACACGGATGCAACGTAGGCAGAGATGCGAGGGTGCGAGACCACGAGGAGGGAGGTGGAAACTGGCGTGCAGCAAGGCGCCCAGTGCACCCGCTCACTCGTACCCCGCAATTTGTTCAGAGTCAATGCATCATACATTATGCGTCACCCCCCGACGCGGACGCTGCTGCCAGCCCAGCACGCACACCAGCATCCGTGCTGGCGGGACGTCACCCGTTCTCCTCACTCCCCACACGTTTGCCACTCACGTACCCGGCCTTCCTTCATGACCTCACCTACAGCTCCAACCGATCTTCTCATCGATCTGCCTCTGCTCCCTCGTGGGTTCACAGCCATGCACCGAGGCACCGATCGCGGACCTGCGTCCTCGGTCGATCAGGATCTCGGGGTCACCGACACGATGAGCACGTCGACGAACATTTGCAGTCGTATTATCCATATCCGATGTATTTCGGGTATCCTGGGGAGGACCAGGTTGAGGTGGCAAGGAACGGCGACAATTGGTGCAAAGATAATCCGAACTTAGCTGTAAATATGCTCCTTCAATGGGCCAGTGTGGAGTTGGGTGTTGGGCATTGCAGTGGGCAGCCGATGCCCCATTAAACCAGATTTCAGAAGTTCGCACACGCGTGAGGAGCCGAGCGTGAACGCCACCTTCAGCCACATCAGCCACAGTGGGGTCTGAAAAGCAATGCAAACCTTGCTTAGGTGTCATCCCCCTCCTCGTGGATGAGCCAGAGCCATCTGAGGATGCGCCAGGGTTCGTGCCTGACCACTCTCACTGTATCCAGCTCCCATCCAGCATGCGTTCAGCACTGCAATCGCGCTCGGCGTCGAGTATGGCGCGCCATTAATAATGGAGCTCTTCACGTCCTCCAGCGTCAGGTCCCCGAGGAATCGAGGTCGCTTTTCAGTGACGGTGACCATCACAACAGGGAGCATCTGCATCACAGTGACAGAGGCGCCGGTGGTTAGGTGAGTGAACATACCAGCATCGACCCGACAAGGGACGAGTGCAAGCAGACGCTTCGCGTTGGCTTTGGCATTCATCTGCATTGCGGTTGAAATGTTGTTCGTGTGAGTGGATCCTTCATCGGTCACATGGCTCACTTGTCTTCAGTCTCGTGGTTATACTGGTATTGCAGTTCAGCAACGGAAGAAGGTAGGACGTATCGAGCGATGTAGGACATTGACTAAGAAGTACATGAACAGTCTGAATATATAGAAGAGCCAACACGGACGGAGAATTGAGATTGCTGTTTGTGCCTCGCTCACCCATTCACTGCACCTCATACACGCTGCGCTCGCCTCCTCGCTCCACCGTGCATGCCACGCCATGCACCTCCACTGACCGGTATCTGCGCCTCTGCTACCCCGCCTACGTGTGATGTGTGCACGCATGCCCACTTCGCATCTCTCCAACCTTGCGACTGGAGGGGATGGCCGATCCGGAAAATGTGGCTCGTTCTGTGCTCTCCAACAACGACGGGGTGCTGATGGTATGTCACGAAAGGATCATTCATGTAATCCTCAAGCTCTTGATAGGTGATGGAATTGAGAGAAAGGGTATTCAATATTTCCAGCAGTCTTCGCGTGAACATGCCTGTCCCTTTCATTTTGCTGGCCCTCTCGTCGGAGCGACATGCCGCAAGCAACATGTGTGATTCCTTATACGGTTGGTATAGAGAATCGGTCGCAGACCCGGGGCTCCACCGCTTCCACTGGTCTGCTTCAGCGGCATTGATGAGGTCCTCGTGCGTGAGCTGGAGAGGAGGTCTGCTGCGAACAGTATGGTTCTGCGGGGAAGAGCCATCACGGGTGGACTCTGCTGAGTAACAACAGTCCGTCACAACCGTGATGTTTCCTCCGTTCGCATCGCAAAGCTCCTTCAGGAACAGATTGATCTGGCGATCGCTGATGTCAACAACGTGCGTGCCGTCTGGCAATTCGAAACCGCTATCAACCAGCTTGATTGCCTTCATGGGTTCGCGTACGTGCGTTTCATAAATGGTGCCATGACCGGCAAAATAGATGATGATGGCATCTCCGCGATGGATTCGGTCGTTGTCGTGGAGATGAGTATGAAGAGATTTCACGATCTCATCTCGTGTCGCAGCGGCATCCAGCAAGATGACCATGTGCTCTGTAGGGACTTGCACCGAAATCTTGAGGGATTCCGCGATTTTCTTAGCATCACCAGTTGCCCCATGTAGAGATTTTTCGCATAAATACTCATTGATACCGATGATGACAGCAAATATCTGCATGTTGTCTGACGCGGCTTCCTGGAAATATACTATGTTAATTTGTGCTGCAAGATCTATATCCTCAGTAGGCACAATGGGAAATCAGTCTGACACAGCCATTCATATGTGTCATCTGCAGGAGAGGCTGGCAGCAACAGCTCAAGCATAAACAGACAGTAATGGGTTACGGAACAGCAGTAATGGTTATAAGGTGGTAGGGCGATGCCACCATTCACGCATTGTGATGGCTGAGCACAGCCACAAACTTCGAGACGCCCTCCGGATCAGGATTTGGGCGCTCTACCAGCTTCGGAACAGCGGATCCCGGGCTAATTTCGCTAGGCCAGGTGTTGGTCGGATGGTCGTCCTTGCGGCCTGCGGCCCTTGTAGCCTTCATCCGGCCTTCAGAGCATCGCGACAGCGCCCATCGCCGCTGATCAAGATTGCCCATCATGTGCCAATTTCGTTTCCATACCAGGTCATCGCCACATCCATCCAGCGCGCTCGTCACCGCCGCATCTCATTGACGACCACTAAGATCGTATCTGCCATCCTTCCATCGTGCTGGGCAAGCGTGATGTCGCAATTATGCGGCGCAGGCACGTTGGGTACGTGGATCACCAAGCAGGCGCATCCGATCAACATCCAAGTGCAACATCGCGATGCTCAGCACTCGTGGGCATGATAGGATCGCCAACACAGCACACATGTGCCGATCCTGCAAACACGTTCACCAGTGCGGTTGATCCGAATTGCGAACGCAAGTTTCCCTCATGTCGGTGCATATCATCCAAAACCACCGAGCCCGGATGCAGTCGGCTGCTGCCTGATCGTAAGTGCATGATGTCGGATATTGAGACACGCCTCGGGCCCGCCTGTCAGATGACACCTGCAAATGACTGTCATGATGCCTCAGAGGTGCCTCGCGGGACCAATCTCACTGCATGTGGGAACAATTAGCGTGATACAGGGCACAGATAAGCCGTACGAGACTCTCTCTGCGCTAGGATATCCCGAAATGAAATATGTATTCAGGGGCTTGAAATGCGAAGTCCTTCACAATGTACTACTCGTTCCTCGTAGCTAATGTATGACACCAAGCCGAGAGGGAAGTAATACCACAGGGAAGACGGAGACGAGTATGGCTATAGCAGTGCATTGCAGAGGGAACGAGCATGGCTATAGCAGTGCATTGCAGAGGGAACGGAACTCGACAGAAGAGAGAAGCTTCGGACGATAATGGAGGACGTATACAGGGGAAACGTCGGAGTTCATAGATCACGCATGGCTTGTGCTCGTGCCTACTGTACGCTTTTCATCTCATGCTATCTCATCCCATCATCTCATACCGCATTGTGCTCGTGCCTACCGCACGCTTTTCATCTCATCCTACATAGGCTATCTCATCTGTTGCTCTGTCGCTCTCCATCATCTGTCGCTCTGTCGCTCTCCATACACTCGCAATCACTCGCAATACTCTACAGAGATCCGGTAAGCATTCAATCATTGATCATTTACATGCATGCTAACTTTGTGTCAGCTGAAAAATGGGAGATCACGGCCAGGCATGATATCACAGCATGACAACCAATTTCGACATACTGAATTTTTTGGTACAGCCCAGTGGCAATATCCACATGCCACAAGGTGCTCAACCTCAAGCTGATGCACCCATCCCGCGGGCACCTGTGCCAAACAATCAAAACAATGTGCCTCTTCCGATGGCACTTATGCCGCAGCAGGTGGATGGCTGTATCAACTTGTGCAAAATCGTGGTCTACATCGCCTGCATAATTTTCATTGTTATGTGTACTTCTTTCGTCATTATCATCATAGGTTTTATACTTTACATCAAACCGACCACATCTCGTATATCTTCCAATTGACGCTGCACTGTAGTAGGATTCTCCGCCTCTACACCATCGAAGCCATACTGCTGACTCGAGTTCTCATTTCTTGCAATGGATGTGTGCTTGACTGGACCATTATTGCGGGGCCTGTTCCGATTCTCGGGAGTGCGAGGCAGCACGGTGGCCCGCTGTCCGTCCGTAGGAATGCGGATCCCGGAAGGGCCAGCTGACTCTCCTTCCTGACCAGGCTGCTGGAGAGGAGTGCGGGAAGAGTATGCTTTGCCTGCTGAAGGTTGGCCTGTCTGAGTGGACTGCATCGTAGCACCCCTCCGTGCGTAGAGAATGTGGCGCTGCTCTTGACGGGCTTGTGGAAGTGTGCTCGTGGTGGAAACCGTCAAAATGTCGAGCGCCAGATTGAATGTTGAGAAAACTGCGTGTACGTATCGCGTAGAGAAGTTTGCTAGTCGTAGAAGCTTGTGGGTGGGGGAGGGATTAACTTCGAAAACTGAAGTGCAATCGAAGTGCGCGACGCGAGAATAGCAAGGCACGTCGTGCGGTCTAGCACGTGATGTCTGTTATCGCTCACTACATGAGTGCTCAGCACATACCATCGAGCGGTAAGTTGAGACTGTTGATTGAGGCAGAGATACTATGATTATCAGAAAATCGGGATCATCTTCAGAAGAGAATGTGGTAGTGTGCTCGTGAATCCGTCTTAGAGAACAGGAGGATGATGTCGGCGGCAGGTTGATCAATATGTGGCTGAGCTCGCGGGTGGCGCCTTGAGCTTGTTTGTCTCAATCTCCTACCAGTATCACACACGAGTATTTCATTCTTGCTCTGCAACAATTTCTACGGCACCTTGCGCAGCGTGCAGTATATTGCAGTATGCGGGCTCATCTAATAGTCGCGGCAGCGCTCCTAGTTGGGCACGCTACCGCTTTCCAGCTGCCCTTCAACATCCCATTCCTATCGAACAGCCATGGAAGCGTACCTTCCATAGACTCCCTTTCTGTCGCAAATCCTCCCAACAAGATTGCCATCATAGGTGCAGGTGCAGGCGGCTCGTCTGCGGCGTTCTGGATCGCGAAGGCGAAGCAGCGGTTCGGGTTGGACGTCGAAGTGGAGTCTGGACGTGTATGAGAGGAGTGACTACGTTGGCGGCCGTGCGTATTGATGCTTCAAGAAGTGAGTTACATGATGAAAGCTGAGTGAATGGGCCAGGCAGCACCGTGGTGTACCCCTACGACAGTAAGGAGCTACAGCCCATCGAGCTCAGCACATCCGTCTTCGTCGAGGCTAACAAGAATTTGTGGCGGGCTATAGGGGAGTTTGACATCGAGAAGATCGACTTCGGGAAAGACGACAACGTTATGGGGCTCTGGGATGGCTCGCAGATCCTGCTCACAGTCTGTGTTCATCCCCTGTATGATTCTGCACCCTCGTAATTAACTGACATGTCTACGGTACAGACGGGTGGCAAGGGCTTCTACACTGGTTGGCTAGACACAGTCAAGGTCGCCTGGAGGTACGGCTTCTCTGCTCACCAGCGCGCAAAGGCTACCGTGCAGTCAATGGTCAACACCTATCTCACGCTCTATGCGCCCTCCGCGCCGCGTTTCTCCAACATCACAATGCTCGCCGAAGAGCTTGACTGGACGCCCATCCTCACGCAAACGGCGGCCAAGTACTTGGATACGAAGGGCATCAACCAGCAGTTCACGCGCGAGCTCGTCGACGCGTTAACGCGCGTCAACTACGGGCAGGACGTCGACGCCATCCACGCACTTGAGGGCATATGCTCGATGGCCGCGGACGGTGCATCCAGTGTCAAGGGCGGAAACTTCCAGATATTCGAAGAGTTCGTGAAGTGGAGCAACGCTTCGGTGAATCTCGAAACCGCCGTCACCGCGCTGAAACACGACGAGGCGTCGGGTGCGTGGCTCCTGAGCACCGCCGACTCGCGCCAAGCGTATCGCGCGGTCATCCTCGCCACGCCATTCCACAGCACGAACATCTCGCTGTTCCCTGAGGCACTTGCGGAGTCATTTCCGGAACAGCCGTACGTGCGCCTGCATGTCACTCTCCTGAGTACACCCGCGCCCAGCCCAAACTCCGCTTACTTCGGACTCGGCGCCCACTCAGCGCCGACGACACTACTTACGACAGCGAACGCAGTACGCGAGGGCACGGGCGCGGAGCCTGAGTTCAACTCCCTGACGTATCGTGGGAAGGTGCGCGCGGCAGACGGCGGGCCATGGGCAGGCGAGGCCGGCGAGGAGTGGGTGGTGAAGATCTTCTCCAAGAAGAGGCTTACAGATGAGTGGCTGGAGAATACGTTTGGAAAATTCGGATGGGTGCTGCGCAAAGAGGTCAGTGATCAGCCAGATTGTCGTGTTGTTCGGTTCGCTCATAACGCTCTTCTCCTTGTGGGATGCGTACCTTGTGCTACCTCCGACCACGTCGTTCGCGCCGATCAAGGTCACGAAGGGCTTGTACTATGTGAACGCGTTCGAGCCGTGAGTCGTGAGTTGCCGCACGCACTTGCCCCATCTCGCATCATCCAACAAACGTTGCTTTTTACAGGTTCATCTCGACGATGGAAACCGAGACCATCGCGGCGCGCAACGTCGTCGACCTTCTCCTCCGTGACGAGTTCGGTGCTGCTGCGATCTGCCCCATCAAGCTCGTCGAGGAGATTGACATCGAGGAGCATACCGTCGTGCTGGAGGACGGTGAAGAGGCTGAGGTGTATGACGTGAAAGCGGACGTAGAGCAGGTGCCGGTGGAGGACAAGGACCCGAAGGGCTTCGTCCTAGGATGGGACTGTCAGACGGTGGCTGTTGTTGCGGTCGGATGCATCTGCACTGGACTGAATCTGTAGTAATGTATTCACTTATTTCTTGTCTCTCGTCTGGAATGTGCATAATTATTGTTTGCCCTGTGTCAATCTTACTCGTCGTGCATTTGGCCAGACTGTAACCGTTCTGCTTAGTACGATCGCGCGAGAGCATCTATAAAACAAAGCATCTGCATAAAGAAAAATAACAAGGCTTGCCCGCAACCAAGTAGCGAATTCTAGTACCGTTGAATATAGTATATTTTGTCGCCCCGCTTTAGGGCGCATCTAGCAGAACTGCACTCTGTGGTCACCAGCAATATGGCAAAACCCGCCTAGTTTGCCCTTCCAAGAAATGCGTCACTGAGTCTTGAACGCTGCTCTTCCCGTTACACAAAACACAACCTCCCAATCGCTCCGTCAACGGGTGGTTCACAGCGCGTCACCTACGTCGAGCACGTATCCTAGGGGAGCCGTGTAGAGGAGCTGTGATGTTCCCGGCCGCAGCCCATCGTGAGCTCCAGCTCAGGGCCGACGTGACTCCCAGCTCGCGTCCCAACAGGTAGTATTTCGCGCGTTGGCACATGTAGGAGATGTGGTGTGGAAGGTAGAGGTAGATCCCAGCAGTGAGGAGCGCGAACAGCGTCCAGAAGAAGCAGGCTGATGGACGCGAATCGAACGCGGAGAATCACATCAGAGAGCTTCAAATCAATGATATATGCACGTAACACGCACCAACAAGCACCTTCTTCCAGGGCTCCATCATCGACCGACGACAACGCGAAGGTCATCTCGAGCCACATGCGTCGCCGCCAGACAAACGCGCCCAGCGCGCTGCGTGGCGGTCGATAAGGCAACATGAACCCGAAAACCACGTCTAGCATCGTAGGCTCACGTTTCCATTCTGTACAGGACATCTCCGTGCGTGGCGGGGGGGCGCTGATCGACATGCTCGACTGTGGTTGCGGACGCGTCTGCGCGTACGTGGAGGGGGGCTGAGCCGAGAGGAAGATCGTTCCTTCCGTGGTATTTTTGCGCAGGTTGATGCTAGGTGTGAGCTCGAGGATCTGGGTAGGGCCTGATGCGTGGCGCAGGGGCATGGGTATTTCACGCAGACAGTGGGAAGTTGTTCAGGGCAGCCTGATATATAACGTTGTCTGCCATCTCTATGAAACGCGTCACCCAGGGGTTCGGACCGCAAACGATAAGAATCTTATAATATGAAACACAGAGCAATAATACGCTGGAAGAGACAGCCGTACGTGTGAGGTAGTGGAGTCGAGAGAAGAGCTAAGTCTAACATGAGGCTTAGTGTGGAATATGATATGGGTTAGAGCGGGCATCGCTGTCATCGGCTCACGTCCACAACAACTGTCAACTGAGCCCATACAACATGGCGGCGACTAGGTGGCAACGCACCATAGCCGGCGGAAATACTCGATCTAGCGCATCCCCGCAGTATAGATGTAGACCAATCCGCGATGATCTGCCTTGAGCAACCGAGGCACCACGGTACTCGTATCTCTAAGGTGTCCAGACTCTGGTATATGGAACCATAGCTATCGGTAGGGCATACACTGTGGCTGTTATTTTCCGTTGTCTGGTGCGACGCCTTGTCTGAAGATGCCTGAGTCCGCAGCGGTGAAACTTGTGAGGCTACAAGCGGAGGAGGGATGATGAGACTCGGTCGTACCTCTGGCTCGTGCAGCATTGTATGTAACTATTGCCTCGTCGTCAAGGAAAGTGTCTGGCGCATAAGCGGGACGTAATCTGAGCATGATCCTCAATACTTTCTCTGTCATTCGATGCGGATTATTGGTTCTTGCACCTAGCAGGTTCCGATCTGTTCCGATTCCAAATTCCAAATTCCAGAATGTTTATTTTGGCTATTGCTACGGCGGTGTCCTGCTCCACTTAAGTATGTCAGCCTTAAGCTGCCCAAACCCCCTTTTCGGTAGGTCTTGCCCACGCTGGCCACGTGCATGCGTCTCTCGTCCGGTTATGTAATGCGTTTTTTCTCAGCCACTCTGTTGCATTCCGCGGTACGCTCTTCGTCCTCACGACCTGTTGCATACTATACCGTTGACTTTCAGCCTCATACTGTTCTGATTGCCGTTTGTGTGCTATCCACCGTATGGCTTTGTCGATGTGACTGTTTGTGTACACTTTTCCTCCGGTCTGTCTCCTGAAACCTGACCTTCGCTCTTCAGTGTGTTCCGACGCCGTGATCGGTTTCCTGCTGTGCGGATTTATTCCCGGGATGGTCACCATAGAATATGGAACTGTGGTTGCATGGTTGCATCACTTTACTACTGGACGCTCGGTTGTCGGTGGTGGCACTTGACGAACGGATTCCGTTTTGACATCCAAGCTGCAGGCGCCTCTCGTCGTGCTAGGCTCCCGTTCTGTGCTAGCAATGCATCCAGCAGTGAAGTATCAATGCCAGCTTGACTGTGAGAAAGATGTGTCGACGTGGGACTACGGAGTACGTTCTATTGCTATTGATGTCTTTCGGGTGGCTATGCGACAGACCAGCACTGTCATCGGCAGATCCAGTGTTCTGGTGATACTCGACAGAGATGCGGACTTGAAACTGGGTAATCTTGACCTCTACACCAGTCGGAACGGCTGTGACGAAATGCTGGACTTATTCCTCGAGCAGGACGGCTACTGTCTCGAGTCAGTTCACTATGGTTCGGACCAACCTATGGACTCGGATGACTACCCCTGGCTAAACGAAGGAATCGAGTGCATGGCACGCTTCAAAACACCCCACAACAACATTGAAGTAAATGTGCAGCCGCACCGACTCTGCACTCTGACCACTATGCTTTTCCCGGTCAGACCTGTTGATAAATGCTGTCGGCACTGACAGTCTCGTCTTGGCGAGCCTCGGACTTGTCTTCCGTCGGTGGGGATTTTACTGTTCGAGGAGGTTCTGGAGCTTGGAGCGTATTGCAGTACTGAAGTATGCTGAACGAGGCCATGCCTTCGCACGTACAATAGCCGCATGGGAGCCGGGCTTGCCTCGTCACTGACACTACTGCTGCAGGAAACATTGCACTTTCGAAGATTTTGGCCCCCGACTCATCTTTGATGAACATCGCGGTGTCCCGAGAATGGGGCTGGTGTACGTGGCGTGGCGACTTGAGGATGCACGTTGTGGAACTAGCTGTACGACGGTCACGAAAGGCCCCGTCACGTTTTGTGGCACCAGGCAAGAAATCGATGACTGTTCCCAGGGCATTGTGTAATTCACGTACTTCTGATGTATCCCGTATCCCTCATCTGATCTGTTATTGGGAACCGGCGCTGCCGCGCCAACTCCACGCAAGTGTTGCCAGGTCTTCAGCCACCGCTCAGCATGGATATTGCTCACGTGCTCATGTGTAGAAACCTCCTTGGTGTCCCATTATCCTCGCTGTGGTGAAGGAGACCGGCAGCGCCATTGTCCTTATCTGGACAGAATAGAGCACTTGGCCATTGTGCGTTGGCCATTGTGCGTTTCACATATATTATCCGCCCGTCTCTTGGACATGCAGTCTTCTTGACCTGTGCACGGGCGGGTGATATCGACATGTGCGCAACACGTACCGTCGCATCTTGGTGTGTGCTATGTGGTTGAGACTTACTGATGGGCATTGATCTTGCTATTTAGGGGTGCCACGTTGCGCCCTGGGCGTTGCACCTTCTTGATTCCGCATGAATACGACTTACATGTTACGAATGCTGCTCTCGTCACGGGGGATTCTAGCACGGATACGAACACATCTGGCCGGACGTCTCTTTGGATGACTCCTTTGAACTCACCAAGCATCCCTTCTCCAGTACTCAACCCTCTGGATGCAAGTAAGAGAGTGATACTTTTTACATTGATTTCTCGGCAGGTAAGAATATCCTTCACGAGAACGGCCAGCACTGTGCCTATTGTGGTGCCATGCAGGTCGAGCATCTAACCCTGAACATAACGTTCGCGTCGAAGGAATATATTGCGCTTGAGATTATCGGAACGAAGTGAGCATCTATTACGTCATTGAGCCATCGCTCTGACGTTACTTTACTCCAGCTGTATTTGTCTATCCGGGAGCTATACGGGTGCGAGGTTTTCTTCAATGTTATCAAAGGATGGCTTGCTAACATAACCTTCATTAGTTGCATATAGCGAGAGCACTATCAGTGTATCCGCACCTCCTGTAACAGCAATTGCTCCGTGAGTTCCAGTGAAGTTGTATTTCATGCTTCTACTAATCTCGCATTTTGAAGCTCGGTGCCAACAATGGACAGCAATTCTCCACATGCTCGACCAGATCAGCGAGAGAGAAAACGCACCAGGGTGGATTTATTGATATCTGAGAACGACCGCAAAGCCCCCGTCGAGACCGTAGCTCGAACGTCAGCCTCTTCGCTGAGCAAAACGACCCCCCAGCATTTGGGGCGACGTTACATCGGTGCACCACCGCCATCGCTTTCGTCAAAAGCTGCCGGGAAACGCCCCGTGAGTATATTGCTCAGCCGGTAACTCGTCAGTTCTGATCTTGTTACAGCGGGTCGCCAGCTCAACCGAAGCTACTGATAATACGGATGGATTCGCTTCTGAATCTTCCGCTACAGCATCACCGATCACCACGCTCATCCCTTCGGTGAAGTTTCACCAGCCGGCCTCGAACCTCAATCCCAAAATGTCACAATCGCGTGAAGACATTACTCCTCCCGGTCCTTCCTCGATCAAGAACGATGCCATTACGATTAAGGATGTTGTTGTAATCAAGGATCATAAAATCGGCGAAGGACAACAGTCTGCAGCTCGCGGAGACGAAGTTGCACTTTGGTATCGTTTGCAATTGTCCGATGACGTGACCGTCGACTCTCGGATGCAGGGTTCACCGGTTTGTTTTCATTCTCATGATTGCTGCCATTCTGCTGACTGTTTGGTCGAGTTGGTGACCAGGTTGGGGAAAACCTTCATCCTTCCGGGTTTGTACAATACCGCGTGCACGTCCCAGATGTTTACCGCTGAATGATATGTTACACAGCAATTGACCAGGGCATTGTCGGTATGAAAACAGGAGGCGAGCGGCTCATCACGATCCCACCTGCGTTGGGATATGGCGACCGCCAGCATGGCGTGATCCCCCCAGACAGTACCTTGTTCTTTCGTAAGTCGTCTTCTTTGCAAGATGGGCACACGGACTTACAGTGCATTCTATTCATACATAGAATGCAAACTATTGAGCATCCGTCATCTTGATGCGGAATGAGCTTTATGTGTGGCGTGGTCTCATTATCTTTTTTTCTGGGACATGGCATGCTGTAGGTCGGCCGTTGAAGGCGAAATATGTCAGCCGATTTAATTGTGCATCAAAGTTTATTTATATCGCACACTTGCGCAATGATTAAGCAGTAGCAGCGCGTCTATGTAAGCACACTTCTCAAAGAATGGACACTGTTGTGATTGCTTCATCGCGGCGGTCTACGCCACTGTACATGAGCCAGGGGCTACGCCCGAGCAGGTCGATGGAAACCGCATTCACATATCTCTCACGCAAATATTCATCGACGAGTTGTGAGGACCCTTCGTCCAAATGCGCGCTCGCGGAGCTATCACCCGCTGAAGCCACATAGCCAGGTAATGGTGCGAAGACATACGGGAATGACTGAATACATGGCTATATAAGGGAGGCGTCAAGGATGTCGCGCGCAGGGTGGCGGGAAGCGCGCCAGATCTTCAGAGACATCCCCAACGTGACGTATGGATGTGAACAGGAAGGACGGAGGTACCGAACGCAGATGTGGACTGACTGCGAGGCTGTAGCATGTTGCGTCTTCTGTCGCAGGCCACCGTTTTTCTGTAGAGCTGAATGTACTCAATTGAAGCGATACAATATCACACAGAGCTTCGTGCTCCCGCACAGACAAGCATCTCACTCGTGTACGAATCATGCCGCAGCGCGGAGCACGGTAGGCATCACGGCAAGCGACGCATGGACGAACATCTCATTCGCTCACGAGAGGCAGGTCGGCGAGGACCGTATCATCTCCACCCTCCTGCGACGTGGTCAAAGGAACATGCAGAGCGAATGAAACATACATCAGGGCATGCTGAGAATGAACTAGTGCGGCTCAATGCTATGGAAGGAATGAAATCAGTGCCTAAATGATTGGTTGACTTGACCTGCGGCCAGTCGGAAGAAGCCCTTCCCCTCCAATCGATTCATTCTTGAAGATGGGTATCCGAGCACGACCTCAGATGAAGCTGATGCTGCTTCAAGCTGGAAGTGGCTGCGTTGAGTGATCTTTGACATGTGTAAATCTGCTAGCGACGCTAAGAGACGATGAGCTTAGAAGATGGAAATGCGTGAAATGACGCACGCCATTACCGTTTCTGAGTGCGTTAAGTCGATGGCTGGTTGAATTTCCAGAGACAGTCGCTCTTCTTCATCGAGGCCAGCTAACCATATTGCATCGTAGCAATTCCTAGGCAGCCCACTGACAGGCTTCCCAAATTGATCGCATCTACGTGAACCACGACGACGATACCGGGGAAATGCACCACGTTTGGGTTTGCCATCCACGGTGAACCTGCTGGACAAATGCATCCAATCAAAGACCTTAAGCCATGTCTCGAATTCTGCAGACCGCCAGCTCATTCTCGTGACGACATATCTGACCTTGCCTCGAGAATGGTCAGATTCGTCTCCGCTCATGGCCGTATGAGGGATCCTATCCCATAGGTCTTGAAATCGTGCTAGATGTGAATGTGCACCTACAGCATTTGACCGCCGCTCCCGCAGCTGTCCGAAAATCATGAGTATGCATGTACTGGTGATTTGCAACGCGATACTGACAGCTCGTCGCCTATGCTCTCGTTTTTCCTCAATTTCTCTATCAATGTCAACTTCTGAAGGCTCTTCACCACCGCGTAATTGCCTTCTATATTGTGAGCGCAGAGTAGCAAGATGGGTGGCGAACATGCATTCGATCTTCGATTTATCTTGACAATCGGAGACGCCGATGCTCATGAAATTTTCTGCGAATACACCAGCAGCCTGTTTGTTCCATCGAGATTTGAGTGATCCTGTCATTTGCAGGCGGAAGTTTCCCTTGGAAGGACCATCGTGCTTCTTCCGGTCGAATGCTTGCAAATCCTCCAGTGATGCAACAGGTAGCGGACTGTCTACGAAGTCACGGCCAAGCATTTGGCTCGCATGCATACGTATTTTTGCCTAGGAGTGAATCAGAGCTTATACGATTTCGAAGTCAGCGACGTACTCTCACCTGAAGTTCGAGAGTGGCAATATCACGATGGGATGTCTTCACACGCATGGAGTTCTGGCTCTTGCTCATTGCAGTCCGAGACGATATCACGGCTTCTTGATGCTCTCTATGGGATCCAGAATTGGAATCAAGGCATCCAAGGAGGACAGCGAGCATTGCCCGTAGGTCCTTTTTGGTTACCGTAGTGTTCTGAGCAGCATACATCAGAGAATGTGCTTATGAGGCATATTTTATATCTTACCGCATTAGGCCCAGACCAATGTCGCATAATCCTATCCTATCGCAGACCGTCATGCGCATTACTTCTCTGAGCTACCGAATCGCTCACCAGTTCATCCTTGCCAACTAATGCCTGATCTTTCTGTGATGATGCTTTCTTGCGCAGCGTCTGGACGACTTGATCGATGACTTCTCTCGAAGTCATCATGTCTCTGCCTGTTGTTATCTCGACGTCATGTTCAGCGTTGTCAGCCTCGCGATCAACCGCCATGTTAGAATGTTCGTCCAACCAGATCTGAGTGCTGCTGGGCTTCCAACCGAGGATGTGCATGCCTTCGGGAGCCCATGACTTCATCGGAAGCGATGCTGAGACAGTGGTGGCCGTTCGTTCAGATGTACGAATGGGGAATCCATTCCAATGCTCCTCAACCAACACAGATGGATGCTCTCCGAGCTTCAGCACGTGATGTTGAGAAGGAAACGTCACTGGGATGATGTCGACGTCCATTGCGCTTGAGGTGTCATCTCGTCCAAGATCAATAGTACTATCTGTTGTGATTGCTCTCCTGACGGCAGTGGATGAATGTGCCGCAAGGTCAGTGTAGCGTAGAGATGGGTCTTCGGACTGAACATCATTTACCACATGCCATGCAGGGCGCTTGGACGGATGCAAGTATGGTGGGGTGGGCGATTCAACCGCTGCTCCGTTCGGCATAGGAAAAGAAGACACCTTCCCAATGCGTGAGCTCCTTCCGAGGTTGCGCGCTTGATCTCTACGAGTGTTCTTCATCGTCGCAGACATGCCAGGCTTCTCAAAGAGCACCTCGCGTGGTCGAGAAGCCATGGAGAGGGCGACACTGTTCTCTTCAGTAATATTTCCTGCGTGTATGATAGGTTGCAGGCGAGAACCACGCGTCCATGGTGGATGTGCACTAGATGTGGGCCATTGTGGCCCACAATTGACGTCAGCAGTCAATGATGACTTGAGTAAACTGAGTTTCGTTCTGTTCTGTTATTGAGTGACCGATTCGGAATCAGTGGGAAGCTCTGAAGTCGGCAACAAACAGAGTCTCACATCACGCTCGCGATCATATTGTGAACCTACAGCGTCGGCGTTCCCTGTGTGGACCGAGGAAGTATCACCATCTGCGGTACTTGGACAATACCTAATAAAGTCCATATCCCGCTGTGTGATAGGAAACCCACCCCAATGCGAGTCATACCGCATTATTTCGGTGCCTGGAGGGTGAGGGACAGGAGGAATTGCCGTATCGCATCCGATGCGAGTCTCCGTCTGGTGGGCTGGTGGTTGATGATGCATTGGCAGACCCGGCCACCCTGGCCACCCTTGTTCCTGTCCACCAAAGCTATTTGTGAAAATGGGAGACATTCCGTTGCGAAAAGAGCTCGTTGAAGAAATTATGGGTGGAGTGATACTGAAGCCGGCCCCTCCTTGCATGAGTTCGATATTGGCGATGGGAGGTTCGTCTCGCCCGATAGTCTTCGATGTGCAATCCACGTCATCCATCTGAGGAAAGACCTGACCCAGATTGGCTGGTTCTCTCCTCGGACTAAAATCACCCGGAAAGCAATCGGTACGCTCGATGGGGACCTCAGGGTATACATTCGCTGCAGGCTCGCCATGAAGACAATGTATGGTGGTTAATAGCCTTTTGTGTACGTTGGCCATGGACTGTTCGTCTTGGATGACAGGCGCGCCCGACGCGGGAAAGCAGATGGAGTCATTCGCACATTCCGAACCATCTGGATCTGGAGCATCCATCTGTTCAGCGACCAAGTTTACCATGACCGCATGACGACGTACCTGTTTGCATGATGTGTACTTCTGATGCACACGCGTCTGAATCCATTTGCGGAGACCCTCCCTCGATTCCTTCTGTGACAGAGTCATGTCTTATCTGGAGAAAATCCTCGTTTCTTTGATAGTCATTGAACCCTGATGTCAGCCCAACTTCAATACGAGTGGCGCCGGAATCGATCGGCGGGATTGCCTCGGGCTGTGCGATAGCTGATTGGAGTGGCAGGATGAGGTCAGCGACCGCTGAATGAGCCGTAGACATGCATGTGTCTTGCTGATACACGAATGCTATGTCACCTCCAGCGCCGTGATCTTGCATAAGCAGTGGCATGAGTATACATTGCAAGGAATATAATCTGCTGAGCACGAACCACTTGTCTTAATGTCCTTGACGCCAATGTGTCCTTCAGATTGCTGACGGTCGTCCGGTAGAAGAGGAATTCCAGACCACGGCGTATTGATTTGAAGGTCATCTTGTTTAAGTGATAGTCCAGACCACGAAGTATTGACTTTGAGGTCTAGTTTCAGAAGCGAGATGCCAGAGGATGATGCATTGACTTCGTACTCAAGTTGCCGGAGTGGCATGCCACTCCAAGAACTGCTGGATCCTGACGCAATCATTTCGCCGCCCTCTGTGATGACTTCCTGAATGCTGCGCTCTGCTCCGCTGTGACAAGGGGACCCGAGTAATCTATCTTGGGGTCCTGTCTGTCGCGAAGCGACAGCCTCGCGCTCTTCGATCAAAGCGATATGTGAGGGACGGCATTCATGTGTATCCTCAGTGTGATCATTCTCCTCATGCTCTGCATTGGCGTTCTGAATGTTTTTGTCACTCTGATGGCGCGCGATCCATGAATCTTGTGTGATAGGGGCAACCATGAAGCCGTCTGATGCGGCAGTTCAACCCTAGGAAAAGATGAACTTAGCGAAGAAGCTTACCATGCTCGTCACCTATGCTCGCATCCGAGCTCTGCAGAGCATTCTGAACATCTGACGATATGGTCCGGTCCAGTGGCACACGTGCTAGCTCCAGACTGCTGCCGCTGCGAGAAGACCGACTTATCGACACAGCAGGGATTTCAAGAATTGTCTGGGCTATCCTATATGAAGGTGAGAACGGCTGGGAGTTCTGCTTTGAACTAGGGAGCATTTTAGCCGTGCTTCCTCTTTCGGCAACGTCTGCAGGAAGGTCTGAAAGTATTATCGTTACAATGAAATATCCGACTCTGCGCGCAAGAATCTCACGATTCTCTGTTTTTTCTGGAACACCGCACTGGGGATTCTGTCCCTGCTCAAGATCGCAGATCTCGGAATGTCGTTTGTCCTCAGCAATGCTGGTTTCGCAATGTTGGCAGGCATTGCCTTGATCTGGGCTTCGTGTGACATTGTCGTACGCTCGGCGTGATGCATGGGTCGCTGGACCATCAGATCTTTAGTCACAACTCTCAAACCAGGTAAATTATTAATCTTACGTATCACCGGGGGTAGCGAAAGAATTTCGGTGCTATGTTGGTGTTGCTCCAGCAAGAATTTGTTCATTTTGCTATGGTCCGGTTCCTGGTAGAGTTGTATGGTATCCAGAGCAGGAGCTGGGAGAATATTCTAATAAGCTCCACTCTGCGAAGTGGAGGATATTCACCGTTCGCAACACCGGATGAGTCGGGCCTGGCTGTGTCCGGTTGATCGTCGTTCTTCCGTTCATCTTTTTGCTCCTGAACGAGGCTCTGTTTCCTGGGAGCAGATGAGGGGCTGAGAGGTCGGGTGCCCTTACACGTGATGTGAGCTTGCGAGCTAGGCTCCGGCTCAGAAGGTGAACGGCGAACGTGCGCGGTTTGTCTTCCACGCAACTTCCTTTGTTTTCGGGGAGCTGGTGAAAGGCTGGGGGATCGGATGCGCTTACGCGTGATGCGAGCTTGCGAGCTAGGCTCCGGCTCAGAAGGTGAACGGCGAACGTGCGCGGTTTGTCTTCTGCGCAACCTCCTTTGTTTTCGGGGAGCTGGTGAAAGGCTGGGAGAACGGACGCGTTTGCGTGTGATGCGAGCTTGCTGGCTAGGTTCCGGCTCAGAAGGCGAACAACGAACGCGCGCAGCTTATCTTCCACGCAATTGCCTCCATTTCTTGGCAGGTGGAGCAATGCTAGACGGTTGGGCCTGCGCACGCGTTGTGCTAATGGACGAATGTTGAGATGAATGTTGAGACTGCATCAATCACAAGCAAGAAGCTGCGGATGCAAGCTAGCGCATAAGGACCTCATACGGATCCGATGGGACAGGCTTAAATGTCAATCGTTAGCTCATTGTTAGCTGCAGCAGGAAGACAATGAGTCTCCATCCGTGGGACAATACAGCACCTTCGGGGATCCTACGACTTTCAGATGGACCCGATTGAAAACCAGACTTTTGATTGGAAACTTCGTTGTTCGCCGCAGCAGGCAGACAATGAGTCACCATCTGTGGGGATCAATGCAACACGATCAATACAACACTGTATGAGACTCCTACGCCTTTTCAAGTGTCCCGCAGCGCCCATCTCAATTATGGTAGTTGGCTAGTCCAGCGTCCCGTATCTCCGCCGGTATCCGTCTGAGAGCCGTCTGAGAGATATTCAGTCAGGTCGGCAAGGAGGAGAGGCTACGATTTATGTCGACAGATCAAAGATGAGGAGATTGATACTGCCATCTGGGCATCGCTCACAACCTACGACGGTGCGTGAATGAACCATTATGCTTCAATTTGATGGGCATTTTGACGCTGACCGTGATAGAGTTTGTGGATTGGAGCTCCTCGTTTAACGTCGTATGTTTGGCGATGAGATCCCCGAAAAGAAATGCACCGTGACCCATTTCATTAGCGTTTGCGGGCCTGTTCAATCCATTGAGAGGATAGGGAGGTCAAACTAAGAATTGGACGTACCATATGCCAGTTCAAAAATCTACGAGCTCCGCGTTGCAACGTTAACCGAGATCATGTGACCACGCTCGACATCCTGCGTGCTCTGGTCAATGCCCTCCATTCTCAATCTCAAATTTAAAATCGGTTTCTCTCATCCACACAGGCGGGAGATTCAGGACTCAGCGCTCAGCTCTCACCGATCATCCATCACAATTAGGGCAACAAGAGCTTTGTTTCATGCAGTGATCTTAGCGATGTGGACTGGTTGACGATGACCTGGAAGGTAAGCCTGTACTGGCCACTATTTCATGTCGTCTTCACCAAGGTCGCTACAGGTGCCAACATTATACGAGCATCTCTGGGTCTCCGACATTAGTTCTGCTGCAATAGCTTGTACTTGCATACCGAATGTGTTCGTGCTTTTCAAGCCTCAAAATCTGCATTTCTCTCGATGGCGATATCACGGTGACCAACGATGGTGAAACAGTATTGAGTCAAATGGAGGTTGAGCACCCGATTTGGAAGCTTTTGGTGCAGCTGTGGAAGAGTCAGGATGATGAAATCGGGGACAGCACGACCGGTGTTGTCGGTGAGTGTGGTTTTCATACTCTCGAGGAAGCTCTGTTGATGCTAGTCTAGCCTTTGCTGGCGTGCTACTTGAGCAGAGTGAAGGGCTGCTTGACCGGGGAATCCTTCCCATCTGGATCGTGGACGGGCTCGATAAGGCTTGTGCTGTCGCAGTTGAGCACCTGAATTTTTTTTTCGACACCGTTAAGTTCTCCCTATTTGACACGTCAAATATTGTCAGGACCACGCAACAACTCTGGGCAGCAATATGTTCGTCTCATCTCCTGAGTCTACAAGTATTGTTCGACTGACGTCCTACGCAGTGGAGAATGAGAGGTTTGCTGAGATCGCTGTAGATGCTGTCTTGTCCGTCGTCGAATTCGAGCGCAAAGACATGCCCTTCGACCTCATCAAGGTCGACGGTGGAGTTGGTGGGTCGCTAGCCGACACGACGCTCATTTAGGGCGTGCTTTTCTAAAAACATGTCGCATCCATCCACACATGCCGCACACCGAACCAGATGCGATATCGCCATCCTCACATGTCCGTTTGAGCCGCCACGACCAAAGACGAAGTACAAGCTGGACGTCGCCTCTGTCGAGGAGCACCGGCGTCTGCGAGAGTACGAGCGGACAAGCTCGTCAAGGACATCGGCGCAACTTTGGTGATTTGTCAACGATCTGCCCGCAGTGCGATGGGTAGGAGGTCTGTAGCTCAATGCTATTGCCAACAATGGATGTATTATGCCAAGATTCGAGGATCTCACACCGGAGAAGCTCGGCCGTGCAGGCATCGTCCGCGAAGTTTCATTTGGCACAATGTATGACAAGATACTTGTCATCGAGAAGTGTGCAGACTCCCGCACAGTAACGATCTTCGAAAGGGGCAGCAACAAGATGGTATGTCTAAGACTTATCCAATGAAATATCTTTTCTGAGTAAAATGTGGCTAGATCGTCGCCAAGGGCAAGTGCGCCCTGCATGACGCGCTCGAGGTGGTGAGGAACATGATCATTGACAATCGGGTTATCTATGGTGGAGGTGCGATATTGCTAGCACACCCTGTATAGCCAGGCCTGCAGTGACGAGCTCGGTTATTCTATGAATCGTGAATCATGCATGCAACGAATCAGAGATGAGTGCGAAACGAACAAAATTGACCACCATTCAGTCAGCGAAATTATACAGCATATTTGGATGATGGTCTACAATACACATGCTGACTAGTCCTTCAACTCCTGTTTGATAACGAACATCCGGTCACCCTCTGCCTTTGTTGTGATTTCTGCGAGGCCACTAATGCTTGCGAGCTCTTGTGCACTGCGGCCCTTGGCGAGGACGATGTACATCTCGAGGCCGTCACCGATCTCGACATGTCGCTCTGTCGCACTCGTGAATGAGTCGATCACCATGGCAAGCGGAAGATGTGCGGGATGCGTCATGCTGGGAGCAGCGAGCTTGTTCTTAAAGTAGATCTGCACATAGATTGAACGTTATTAGCGAACGTGAAACTGGCGAGTATATACAGTGAGCCACAAAACTGTTGCAATGTTTGCAACAGTTGCATTGTTTGGCTTATATCTCGGAAACCAAAATAGTCAAATATGCAAACATATATATCGTTAGAAAGCCTATGATATGAGCTTTCAAATGGCACTTGGATAAAGTAAATCGGCCTTCTGGTTGGTGAGATACAAAATATTCTTTACAAAAGATGCATTGCAACAGTTTTGTGGCTGACAATTTTAGATATAAAAATCCCCAATTTCAGTACTTTGTGTACCCTCCCTTTGCCCTCAACACAGCTTTAACCCTGTCTGGCATACTGT